>NW_006431918.1:17388111-17485709 GCF_000325575.1 Pteropus alecto | reverse complement strand
CATGGCTCAGCAGCTGTACGAGCACCATTTGTCTAACTGTCCATCTTTTCCTCACTGGTTTGAAACACCATCTTCATAAAGCCATGTTTATTTATTTTTTGAGGGTTATTTTTTAGCATTTTATTATTAGACATTTATATAGTTTATGAAACGATCTCCCTGATTATCTTCCCTCTGGCTCTATGCACAGCCATTACATTACTGCTGTCTGCATTCCCTACCATGCTCCTCCATCCCTGTCATAAAGTCATGTTTAAATTTTTTATTATAAAATTGTACACCTGAAATTTATATAATGTTATTAACCAATGTTATCCCAATACATTTATTTAAAAAAAAAAGAATTGAAGTACTTCAACATTCTGATGCATTACTAGGTCTAGTGTGCCTTCCCCAGAAAGTCAGACACTTTGGAAAAAACCAGTGAATGAATACTATGGGATGAAAATTCATGCTATTTACCTCCTCTTAGCAGAAATGAAAATATTCTGCCTCACAGTCCTTTGCAAAATAGTTTTTACAGAATGGTGACAGGGAATTTTTATTTCCACTAGTCTTCTATTCTTCCCTACAATTTAGGTTAACGAGGTTTTTGTTTGGGGATGATCTAAATAAAAAAGCAAGTTCAGTCTTCATTTATAATACAAGATTCCCCCACAGAAGAGGAGTAATTAGGGAGACTGAAGGGATTACTCAGGAGTCTTTAAATTGATTCCAAAGCCTCCCTCAGGTAGCAGCTTCATTTAGTCCTCAGTAAACATTTGTTGAATAAATAAAAATGTTGGTCTCTTAAAACTACCACGAGAAGGACAGGCTGCCTCTAGACCAGTACTGTCCAATTAAAGTATAACATTAGTCACATGTGCAATTTTAAGTTTTCTAATAGCCACATTTTTAAAAAAGATAAAAAATAGATAAAAAGAATTTTAACAATATATTTTATTTAACCCAAAATGTCCAAGATATCATCACTTCAAAATGTAATCATTATTAAGAGTTACTCTTTTTTGTTGTTTTTGTTGTTTTTGTACTTGAGTCTTTGCAATCCAGTGTGCATTGTATCTTTACATCACATCTGAATACGCACTAGCCACCTTTCAAGTGCTTAATAGCCATATATATTGGACAGCACAGCTCTAGACCTCAGGGGCTCATGAGGGGAGTGGAGCTGCACCCAAGGTGGCCATCTCCAGAAGCTCATTACACACGATTTGCTGAACACAAAAAGAACGACTGAAATTTCTTCTCCGACTTCTAGGGCCCACATTCTCAAGCTCCCTAAGCCCTGAAGTAGTTCGCTAGGAATGACAGTGAGGAACAGGAACAGACTCACAATCCAACCCTCAGGACATCCTGCCAGGGGAAAAGGATTTTCAAAGTAACTGCCTCACTGCTCTAGGTTAGGAAGAGGAAACACAGGTTACTCAGCTCATTGCTTATTTTAAATCATTCCGATGATACAATTCATTTTCAAGGACCTCATTGCCAGATGTAGGAATACTAAAGAAGAAATATACATATATCTCAGGAGGTTAAGAATATAGAATGTTCATTAAATTCTAATTAAAACTTTGTCAGTGTGAAATGACACACTGGCAAAAATTCCATAGTGATGTGTAATTAGTTAATAAATCAGTGAATGAATATTTCCCCTGCCCTGGTACCTAAAATGAGAGAGGGGGAGGGGAGGGGAGAGGAGAGGAGAGAGATGGGAGGAAGAGGGCAATCACTAAGAAAGAATCTGGTGGCACAGAAAGACAATGCTGAGAATACTAACCATAATGATTACATAGTTTTGTTTAAAATCTTCCTTCTTCTCAGTATATAATTTTTGCTCTATACATACGTGAAACCTAATAGGTATATTGCTATTAATTTCTACTATAAAAGGCAATACCATTTTACAACATTTAGGAAAAATGTTCCTGAAACACATTCTACTTCATTATAAAGACACTTGTTCTCCATTGGTTTTATGAACAAGATGCTTGCTTCATCTGTTCATGCCATTGATATGCCACATATGCACATAAAGTGTGTAGAATAGTTCAGGACATTCATTCAGTCTTATTCATAGGATACAGACTTAACACTTGGTTAGTTACAGTGACCCAGCTTTGCTTCTTAAAGCCTTAGTTACTAGTAAAATCGAGGCTTTACATAGAAACATAATAAAATTTTTAAATAAAAAAGACCTTAAAATACTGTAATTTTAATCAATTTGTGATTTTTTTCTCTTAAAAAAGGCCACCTCAGATATTTGAAATTGTTGAGTCATGAATCATTTCTGAAAATTAACCTTTTAAGTGTTAAAACTTAAAGGTTGTCATAATTCTTGATGAAAAATCAAAATGTGCTATACACTCAGGGGAAGCTTGATAAGAGCAGTGTTGTGTATCAACACTAGAACACTCACTAGTGTTGCATGTGCTCTGTCAGAGGCTAGTGGAGGCATCGAGGACAGCGATGGATAGACACCATGACTCACTTCTCAATTACTGAGAGTATATTCCTAAACAAGATACTTAACTTGTCTAAACAATGGAAAAAATAATTAACTCAATTACAGTTTAGCTACTAGAATGTTTATTACATGGTCATAAAAACTGATGGTTAGTAGTACTGTAATCATGTAGAGAAAGGCCAAGTCATGTGTGCAGTATCATTAAAATATAAGGAAAAAGAATGGAAGGATATTTAACAAAATTATACGTGATGGGACTAAGAGTTATTTCTTTCCTTCCCAACATTTCTGGAATGTGATTATGTTATAGAAATGAAATCATTAAAAATATTCATTATATAAGGTGTGCCTCCCAAAGAACACAAGAAACATTAAATAACCTACACACAGAACTATAATCTTAGCATGTGCCAACTCTGTAAGAATGGCACATAATGAACACTGTAGAAGTCTCAAGCAAGGAGAGGGTTGTTCTGTTCTGTTTTGTTTTGTTTCTGCCTACGAGATTTAGGAAAGAAAAGCTTCATGAGAAATAAGAATATTCATTTGAACCTGGAAGAAAGGGTGAGAGCTTTCCACAGATCAAGGGACAAAGAAATATCCCAGATGAGCTATAAAAGCAGCAATTCCAAGGTATATTTTCCAGGAATGATCAGTTCACCAACTTAGCTGGGGCTCTGGGTACATGCAGGGGAAAATAGCCAGGCTACAGAATTTGAGGATTCCTTGGGGAGTCATTGTGGACATTAGACGCCATTTGGTCATTATCCTCGGCCTCGGATTAAGCCTATACAGGGTACCTGCGTTTTTATGTCCTGTAAAACTACCCAGAGTACTGGAAATGGACAACTCATGCAGTGAGAACTCAATAAACATTAACCAGTCTTTAGAAATCTCAGCTCCCTGAAGTTTTCCTACTGGAAAGAAAAAAAAAAAAAAAAACCCTAAATTAGTAAGAGGCTGATGAATAATAGATGGAGCATAAACTGCCCTAAATAAAGTTCCTTAACTAATTTAAAGGACTCCTTTTTAGATTTAATCTACTCTAGTTGCCTCTAGCTGTATATATTAAGTAGTTGTTCCTGGAGTCCACAGGAGACCCGCCTTTGCCTTTAGAAATTCAGAAGCCAGTGCTCATTTCTCTTTCTATCATTGTGGAAGAATGAAAGGCAACGATTAATTGTATCAAAATGACAACATTAGAAAATATGAAAACCAGCAACATAGGACAGGGCCCACAGTGTTAAAAAATATGCTGCTCCAAAGTGTTCAATCAGAATCAAAGATGAATGTATGATGTTAATTCTCCCTTACTTATTTCTTGACAATATCTCTAACATTCATTTACAGAAATTAATTTACTTCAGAATTGAAGGAGAAAGTGTGGTAACCGACACAGTAATTCCGCTTTTTTGACTTTTCAACATTTTCTCTAAATTGCTTTTTATAAAAATTCACTTCAGAACTAAACGGGAAATTTGGATGCTAAGCAATATAGTAATTCTGTCTTTTGAACGTCCCCCAAATTTTCTCACATTTTTAATAAAAGATCATTTCAATCAATTGAACACTTCTTAATTTTAAAGGAAAAGAATGCATTCAAAAATACAAATGATAAAATATATTTTTATATCATTCAATCATCTCTGATTATTAAACCAAAGACTTATTTTGGCCTTCCGTTCTCATTATTCTCTAGAGCAAAGGCTTTAAGTTAAGAAATAAAGTTAACATTAGCTCCTCTACAGGCCACCTTGGCAACTTCAAACTACTTATGTAAACCTCTACTTCTTATTCCTTGGAACACTTCTTATTCCTTGGATGATGTCTCCCAGCTTCCTACCTCCTTAGAAGAGGAAGTGAGCACTCCCACCCTTAAGGCCACTCATGCTCTAGGATACCACACATACGATTTTCCCTTCTTAAGGCTGATAGTACTGATTTGATTCTCTAGTCCTAGAAAGGTCTCCCAAGGTTTGCTCGTGGGTTGATCCTAACGGTTGAAAACAACAAACAACACCTTATGAAACTGTGCACTTTAAATATGTTCAGTTTATTGTATGTCACTTATAATTCAATAAAGTTTTTAATTTTTTTTTTTAAAAGGAGGCTCCTTGACAATAAGGCCACCCTATCTGTGTTCAAAGTAAGCCAAAGGAATAACCTCAGGGGAAAATTCAGAAACTATCAGGGAGTCTCCTCCATATTAAGAGATAAAAAAGAGAGGCTCCATGATCTAATCTCCACAGTATCCAAAATAATACACCATTATTTTAGTGTGGAGAAATTCTAAACAAATACCCAGCTTCATTGGGGGGGGAAAAAAAAATCTCACTAAGGTAACACAAGAGACCATCTGGCTTTGAGGAATGTAACTCCCTGATATGACATGAAGAGAAACCAATGATAAAATATATATCTAGGTGGTGAATGATGGGAATATTTGCTGAAAAAAATATAAAAGTTGGCAACATTTAAAAACTAGTTCATTTTGATTTAGGTTCAAAAGGGTTCTAGGTTGCCCATTCATTCATTCGACAAATATTTATTGAGAGCCTACTGTGGGCAGGTGCCTGTACAAGGACCTCGGGAGACCAAGGTAAACCGAAAGATAAGATGCTGGCACATGGGAGTTCACATTCTAATGGAGACACAGACTATTGGGAGAGAGTAACCACAGTAACAAATAACTTAAAATAGTTACAGAGAGTAAAAAGTGCTATAAAGGAGTAATAGAAACCGTGGAGATAATCATTCACTTATACAGCTCTGACCATGTGCCATGCACTATGAATAAGTATCATTGGAATTAACTTACTCTATGAAGGGGTTTTATTATTTTACAAATGAAGAGACAAGGCCCAAAGTCACTCAATTAGAGGAAGAGCCAAGACTTGACTCCTAGCCACCTGGGTTCAGAGTCCAAGTTTTTCCCCATGATCACATCACCTTCTGTGTGAGGTACAGCAAGTGGAAGAGGAGTAATTAATTTAGATAAGGTGGTGAGGGAAAGTTTTTCAGAACTGACATTTGAGCAGAGATCTAAAGAACCAGAAATACAGCCCTTCTTTCTGGCAGGAACTAAAAAGGGTAGTTGACTATTAGGCCAGACCTACTTCATGCCATCTGTGCATAAGAAATGCTTATTTTTATGTTGTATCTACAGCAGAGGAACAAATTACTAAATGATTTTTTTTTTAAAACCAGACAAGTGATATTTTAAATGAAGGACTAGGAATCAAAGAAAAATGATAAACTTAATAAAAATTTATAGTTCATCAAAGCCTACAACACCCAACGTTTGGAAAACGTCCAAAATCTGATATTTAGCACTTACTTCATTCAAACTTTTTGCTTGCTAAGAATCATGTCATCCTTGTCCAAATGAGCGCTAAACTGGAATGAGTCAGCTCTGACTTAATGAGGTTAAAATCTTTCACTCTATTTTGTAGAAGACTGGTATTTTTAAACAAAGAAAGAAACAATCTACTAATCTCTTTTTTAAACTGCATTCGGTCCCTGACAAAATTCCCCGGGTTTCCCCAAGAAACTCTTACCTTTCACTATTTCCTACTTGCTCAAGTCTAGGGAGATCCTTTTCAAATAGAGGAGAATCCACAACATCTATGACTTGACAGGAGAGGGGTCTGATGAGAGAATCCCCAGAGGGGAGGACTGAATGTGATCAAAGCAAGAGAATCCTGTTAAGAGCTTAAACAAAGACTCCAAAGGACAGAATTTGAGGCCATTTATTCTTTCCCCTTCTCACTACCCAACTCATTTTCTCTTGAAGAATTTTGTAGTTTAACGGAAGGTTATTTGTTTGCAAATCACTATACCATTACCACCATTTTATCACCCTATTCTAACACAGGTAGAGATTGCAGTCCATAGTTATGGGAAGTTGAGGGAGAAGAGAAAGAATAATTGAAGACAAGAAGGGAGGACCAACTATTCCAGTAGCATTTCTCACTACCTCAGTCCTCCCACTCAATTCTCTCTTTACCCACCTTCTAAATTTCAGCTCCTACCGAATTACTCCATCCCTTAAATCCACAGCTGAACCTCTGACCCCAGAGATTCTACTCCAGGTCTGCAATCCTACCCCCAGGCCCATCCTGTTTAAAGTTTCTGGCACATGCAAGTTTCCTGGGCCTTTCCATTAGCAAAGCCAAGAAGTAGGAGTTGAGGGGGAGTTTCAGCTTTGGCTGACAGGCCTATGGCAAAGATGATGTTTCTCTAGAGACTTGGAATTCAATTCTGAACTCATTTTCCTCATTATAAGAGGTGGTGAGATTCTTTTATTTGATCATGACTGCACTGGCACACTCTGAGTCACCATCTAATCTGAGCTCCAAAGCACTGTGCATAAGACACAGCAGTGTCAGACCCTTTGAGATGTATTATCACATTTGATCTCATCAAAACACCTGGGGAGGGGGCAGTCTTTGGCAGCACTGGGGAAAAAAAGCGAAAGCAGCTCACACTAATGGAGACTTAAATGTATGTTTACAAGATATAACAAAATGATTTACAGATAAATTTTTGTAACATGACCTGTTTTTACATTGAGGATGGTCTGGGCCTAAAGCAGTTTACACAGTAAGAAAAAAGACCATTATTCCAGGAAAAGGCCCTAGTTTTTTATTCCTATAGCTGGCTTTCTTCCATTTGGGACAGCTTTATAAGACAGTCTATACTTTATTTAAATAGTTAAATTTTGATAGGTTTCTATTAAAATCTGCCTCCTCTTTATTCCCCTAAAGGCTAAACCAGGTGTCACTAATCCCCAGATGCTATACTCCCCAGCAGAAACTTCAGTCTGATGGGCTGACATCAAAGAAATAGTCATAGGTTCATAGATAGTCT
Source organism: Pteropus alecto (assembly GCF_000325575.1). Classification (NCBI taxonomy): domain Eukaryota; kingdom Metazoa; phylum Chordata; class Mammalia; order Chiroptera; family Pteropodidae; genus Pteropus; species Pteropus alecto. Next base: position 17,478,376 of record NW_006431918.1, on the reverse strand, counting down.
TCTAGAGATAGATGATTTGTTTACCTCATCTCAATTGGCAAAATTCTGGTTCAAATGAAGAAAATACTCATTTGTCAGAAAAGAGGCAGAAGAATAAAAACACTCTCACCTAGGCATAAGTTCATCTTTCCAATTTAAATCAGAGTAAACAACCTAATGACTTCAGTGATTATAAGTCACTCTGGACTTGCTGTGGGTGGATCTTTTATGCTTATCTGTACAATTCTACACCTGCCCAATAACTAAAGTATAACAGATCCTTTTCACGCATCACACACCAAGTACTGGCATGTAATATTGATAATACCTAACAAGTAAAGACAGGCTTTCTTTACTAAGCTTGTGCTTACCCACGCTCTTCAGTGGAACTATTCAAATATTTGGAAATGGTTATAATTTTTCATGACTCACATTTAGAATATATAAATAATATGCAGGAAGGACCGAGAGTTAAAATTTTTTTTTGGTTTACTTTCAAAGGAGGAAAAAATATTTCAATAAGTGGTAACATCTAAAGGGTATGGATAAAGTTCAAGGCTTATATGTGGTCTGAATTACTTTTCCATGGATATATAGTAGTCAAACTGATTTTTTAGGAAAATTTGGCAATTTCACTATCTGTGGGGGAAATTGACTGCTGGCTACAATGACACAATTTGTCATATTCATGTTCAGAATCATGCCAGAACAAATGCCTCAGATAAAAAGATGGGAAAATAAGTGATGGTGGTTTTCCTTTTTTACATCCTTAACATCTTTACAAGCTTTGATATCTTAAACAATTATTTTCAGTTACCCAAACAATCTGTGCTGTCTCTTACTTTTTGGCGTTTGCACTTGATGGTCTTCCTGCATGAATGTTCTTTCTGCCATAAAAATGATTCTTTTCCATTTCTCTTGGTTAACCCCTATATATCCATCACACAGATATCTACTAAGAACTCACTTTTCCGAAACTCTTCTGTGACCTTAGCTAACCTTGTATGGTTGTTTAGGCTGTGTTTCATTCCTTGAAAATGCCTTCAATTTTGTTTTCAGCAAGAAATTCTTATGACTAAAGAACATGAAAGTTTATGATATACGATGCAATGAAGGCCTATTGTAAATTGTAACTTCCTACTTCATTTTTAATTTGTGTTATTCTTTAAAATACAACTATGTTACTTTAGACACATTCTCTTAAAAGACTTCACTGAATCAGGTGGGACATAATCTTTCTGAAAAAAGCTAATTAAGAAGGGGAGAAGAGGTTAAGTTGCTGCTGGGATAGGATGGAGGGAGATTCATTCATTTATTTGTAGTTTGTTGGAGGCTTACTTTGTAAATCACTATTCTCATTTTGATGATGTAGCAGATAATGAATGAAAGAAACAAGTAAACAAACAGATACACTCATCTTCCATCTTACTCAGGAACTTTATCAACCTTCTGAACCCAAAGTTGGCAAATGGAATAGAACACATGGAAACAGTATAAGTGCTGATAGGAAGCACACTGTAACATTTAATAAGATACAGGAATGCTTTTAGCAGGGGGACAAAGTGAAGAGTTTCAAACATTTCATAGTCTCATAGTCTTTAGTTATTGTATGGTAGGATGGAGGAATTCTTCCTAATCCATCCAATGATCTGGAACAGGGCATTCCCAGTGCTTCGTGTTATGAGGACTTTTTTAAAAAATAAATTAGGTTTTTGTCTTTGTTCTTTTCTCTTAGTTTTACTGAGATATAATTGACATAAAACATTGTATTTGTTTAAGGTATACAACATAATGATTTGATGTATGTACATATGCAAAATGATTGTCACGACTTCTTAATACTCAAATGGCATAATTAAGACTTATTTGCTAAGCTAATATTATTGAAGCTTCTACAGATAACTTACCTCAACATATGAAATTGGAAATATTCCTATTTTGTCTGCCAGCATACCTTCAGCCCAGTTCTCATCCACTCTGCGGATCACAGTCAGAACATCATCCTGAAGAAACAACAAACATTAGTCTACCTAATCCCATTAAGCTTGTCACTTAATTTTCCTTTTTAATAAACGGACTGAAGTTTTAAGAGTACATGAATAAAAATGCCCTAACATATCTTTAGTAGATGAATCCAACATTTTGATAAACTGAATGGTAACTTTCAGTCAACCTGATGTCCTTTCAGATACTTGTTAAACTAAGAGCCCCTTCTACACAAGGGTTGGCTGCTCATTTCATTTAGATCTACAAATTGTAACCTCAAATGCTACCCAGCCTCTTGAACTTCTGTTTTAGATTGATTCTCAGGCTCTTCTCACTTTCTCTCTGATAATACATCAAATGTCCATTTGAATGCATATCCTACTGTTTTTCTTTACAGAAAAACACAATATTCTACTTAAAATTCCAAAGCATTTTATCAATTCAGTAGCGACATTCCTGTGTGCTTTGCAGCAAAGAAATTTACATATAAAATAAGGAAGTAATGATGATTCACTTTGTTATTCATAATTTAGTGAATTAAAATCCCTGAATGATACACATACCTTGTAAAGTAGCTTAGAATTAAATTAGAGCTCTAAATATGAAAATGATACCACATAAAGCATCAACCAAAATTATCTTTCATATAGAACAATACAAGCACAAAATTACTTTTTTGTGCCTTTAAAGAAGGCTGCTTTCAGGTATTTTTAAAAGCACAGTGATATAGTTCACATAAAACTATTGTATCTTTTTGCAAAATGAAATTCAAGCCATGTTCCTACATATTGAGGTACAAAAAAAATAGCTGGCAAGCGGAAAACAATGTCACTCTAACTTTACCTTTGCAAATGGAAGGCAATCTTTGTCTGCTTCCTTGTCTTTCACCTCAAAGTCATAAAGTGCTTTGCACTGAGGTGGGGGCTGAGGTAACGGTTTGATAATCTGCACAAAGTTGGTGGGGAAAAAGCCATGGATCCCATTGACTTCTCCGTGGTACCAATTTTCATCCACTTGTCGCCGCAAAATGATGATGTCACCTTTGCTGAATTTAAGTCTCCAGGCTTTTTAATGCTTTGGCACATGGTAACTGAGGTATACCCTTAAAGAAAGAGGTGAATTTTAATGAAAGAGCAGTTCAGAAATGTCTGAAAATATAGAAAGAGGTGAATTTTAATGAAAGAACAGTTGAGAAATGTCTGAAAATATAACTATCATTGTTTTTAAGTCAAGGCCAAATTAATACTAGGATGAAAATCCAACATAAAAAAACTATATATGTCAACAAGAAATAGCAAACACAAACAAATATCACAGTGAAATAAGAACAGCAGATTATCCATGTACCCTCTGTGACTTAGCCTTCTGTTCCTAAGTCTAATTTAGCAGGTTTTGTTTGGGGTTTTTACTGCATGGAAATGCTACTGCTGAGTCTTGCTTCCTGGTATAAAATTTAAAAGCTCATAAAAAAAAAAATCCTTAATGTCTGATATTAACTACTTTATTCAGCAGTTTTTTTAATGATAAGCATTGAGAAGAAAAACTTAAACAGAAGAACAATTTATTAATTTAGTAACTGCTCTTAAGCTTGATTGATAAGAATCAGAGTTCAGCTTTTAGGCAAAACTCTCCCAACGGCTTCTAATGTGAGCAGTAGACCTTATTCTTTCATGAACTCAAGTACTTATTGGAGGTCTACTATGTGCCAGGGTCTGGAAAACAACAGTAAGACAGTCACAGTTGCTGCCCTCTCAGAGTTTAAAATCTGTAATTGTACAGATATATAGTCTTTTAAAATCTGTATAAGATCATTCAACTTTGCCCTTTCCTGGTTAGAGTACTGTTAGGCTGATATGCTAATAGATGAGGTTTTGAATGTTACTGTATTGCATTATGATTTTAAATGACAAGTTTAAAAATGTGTGTGTAGCCCCAAGGCAATCTATCATCAAATGGATTAAACAGAATATTTCCTTATGGCATTTAAGGTACCCATTTTTGATCATTAGTTGTCACTTTAAAAAGATCTCTGGTCTCCCTGGGACATTGTTGTCTATCACTGATTCAAAGAATGAATGGCAAATCAAACATATCTATAGTAACTCCTGAATGAGATTATTGGGCTCCTGCTTTTCATGTACTTATTCATATATTCATTCTTCCAGAAAACAATTATTGAACTTTCCCTTTTTTACCAGGCAATGTGATAGTGATGAGGATTTAAAGAGGAACAAGACTCAGTTCTTATCCTTTAAAAATAAGATATTAAAAGTATTTATAATATAGTATAGTAAATGCAATGATAGAGATATGATAAAGGAGCAGAAAGAACAGATCTCTGGAGTTTAGTAAGTGGAAAAATGAGATACTTCCTGGGGGAAGTAGTACACGAGCCAAGTTTTAAAGGATACAGAGGAGTTTGTCAGGCAAAGCTGAAGTGGAAAAATGAAAGAGAAAAGTAAAGGCATTGCAGGCAGGGCGATAGCACCAGCAAAGACATGGAGCATGCTGTGGAGAGGAACTAGGGTTTTATGAAGACTGCAATGTTCCTGGACAGGGATTACGGAATTTAAAGTATAGGAGCGGTAGGCAGAGGCTAGTTCATAGAGAATCTTGAATCACATGTTAAAGTGTTTCGATAGCTGTGCCCTTCAGGCAATGATCAGCTAGCTACTCACAGGTTTGAAGCACAGACGGCCATGGTAAGAACTATGTACCAGGCCAATGAGTCTGGCAGTAGTGTGGAAAATAGACAGGAAGTGGGCAGGCAGGCAGACAGCTTTGTGCAAAGCACAGGCCTAAACTAGTTGAAAAAATTTTTTTAAGTTTAATCTTTCTAATGAAGTAGAGCGATAGAGAGCATTGCTTATATTACTGCCCTCTCCTTAGCCCTTCTCCCCCAAAAGAGTGGGTCGCAGTTTTTATATTCTTGATTGCAGTAAAACTTCATAACATAGTTTTAAAAAATTAGTTTGGTTTCTAGTCAGAGATTTAGAGTCTGACCTATTATTCATAAGCCAAACTTTTTTGTTAAATATTTTTGTTTGGCTTAAGAAGAATAGCCAATTCTTGGCTCTCAAAATGCTATTGGCAGTCGTTCTTCTTGGCTTGGTCCATGTGATGTTGTATTTGGTTAATTAGAGCTGCTCTAGGGGCCAATATGCAGGGAAGACGGGAGTTGCACCTTCTAGAAGTCTTGGAATCCTGATGTGCCCTTTTGGACCCTGTCGAAGATCCTGCATCTAATGGCATGACTCCTGTTATCTAGTCCTGACCTAATCTGGTAAACAATCCTGCTGTGCCCTTTGGTTTCCCCAGAAGGGAAAAACCCATCAGGAACTCTGGAGCTTCACAATCCTGTGAACTTTGGTCATATTCCATTAAGATCCAACCTTGTGGAAGGATTCTAATCTCTGTCTACCCTCACAGAGATGTCTCACTACATTCTCTTCTTTATTATGTATTTCTTGAAGTCTGGACATCACTGTTTAACAGTATTTCTCAAGATGGTCAGAGGAAGTAACAGTAGATAAACACATCAATAAATATTACTATGAGAGAGCAAGAGTGACCAAGCCAGAGACAGAGAACTAACAAGTACTGTAGTAAACCAGCTCTTGGAACAGAGCTGATGGGACCGTGATCAGGCAGTATATATGGTAACAGTTAAGAACACAGACACCAAAATGCCTGGGTTTCAATCCCAGCTCAGCCACTTAACTAGCTGTGTGATTCTGAGCAGGTTAATCTCTCTGTGCCTCAATTTCTTCATCTAGGTTGTTGTGAGGGTTTAGTGAATTAATGTATGGAAATCATTACAGAAGCCCAGTAGGCAGTAAGTGCTACATGCATGAACTATCATCATCGCCATCATCGCCCGGAATGAAAAGTCTGTTCACCAGTGAAACACAGCACCTGAAAATGGATTTGTCTCTATGCAGCTGGATGCTTTCCTTTTTGGACAAATTCACATTGCAATTACATTTTAATACATATTCACTGTATAACAATGCAAAGAATGTTCCTCCTAGGAAGCGCTCGGGATTTCGAAATGTGCACTTCTGAAGCACACATTTGTTTTCTGAGTGGAATCCATTCATCTTCTGGTTGAACAGAAGGAATTACAAATTCACTGACATGCACCGTTTAATAGGGGATGGCATTTTAGATGTGGCTGTAGTTCATCTTGACAGAGCTAATATAAGGCATTGGATGCCTGCATGAATTAATTGAAAATCCTATTACAAACTTGGTGACAAATAACTCTATTCACCATTATGGCCTGTTCTCTTGAGTTTTTTCTCCACCTCAATTAGCTCCATTTGGCCCACTCTGTCCAAATTCATGCCAGCCAAATCCATGCACCAAGATACTGATTTAGTACTCTTAGAAACCATTCTGAACTTCATCTTGAGGAGATTTGTAAAATTCCAAACAATCCACAGTATGGTTCTTTTGCGATATGCCAATGTGGAAACTGAAGGAATTTATTTCTTCACAGACCACTTCTACACACCAGAGGCCTAATGGACTTAATAACTTTTCCACTAACGCAAATCTATTAAGTGTTCCTAAAATCATCATTCTTAACACAATGAGTGGCGAGGATAAAACTTATGATAACAGTGATATATAGACATATAGTTAGCCAAGTTGCATCCCTGTAATTGTAGCCTAAAATTTATTGATTCACACTGACTTGCTAAATCTTGACTGCTAAGGTTATTTCAATAATCAATAACCATAATGAAAGAATAATAAAACTTACAGCAATCTAACCCATGAGCAGACATCTGGCTGTGTTTTTCTATGGTATTCATTTTTGATTCAGTTCTAAGAAGCCAGTTTGTGTCAAGTTTCTGAAAAGAAGGCTTCCCATATTAAATGAAATAAATTCTACTCTGATTTCAAATCAAGCAAAGTTCAGTGAACTTTAAAAGACTTATTCCCACACAGGCTGCAGATGATTAAGGATAAATGGTTAACGACTTGGAAGAACAATAAAAGAATGTACTTTTCTTTTGCAACATCTGAGGGCTAAAGCCAAAATACTGGTTTGAGAGCCTAGGACGACTCTTATGGGTAAAATACATCCAGAGCTCATGGAGGCACTGCCTTCTCATTCATCTCCTTAAAAAGGTCTGAGTGTCATGTCATCACCTGAGCCTTCTGCCCTCCATGCCTTCTGCAGGCTTTCCAAACTGCTGCCTGTCTTCGTATCCTCCCAACAGGCCAAGACCCTTGAGGATCTGCAGAGCTTACATTTCACTTGGCTACACATGAAAGGGAGGCTTAAAAGGAGAGAAAGCCAGAGAGAAACCAACTCTGTAGTCTAACCTTGGGTTTGCAGCTGTCATTCATGCCGCTGCTTTATCAAAAAGCTTGGCAATTTAGACAGGTGAAGTATTATAACGATTCGTAATCTAAAATATATTTCAATAAACAGTGACTATTTTGCTCATATAAAAAAGAATACATATGACAGTGAGCCAGTTTTACTTTTCAAATAATTTTTGTGTCTATGTTATACATATAGATATTTCGTGACATTAAAATCCTTGAGACCTACACGCAAATATTTTTGATTAAATGCTTTACACTCCATTTCTGTGCCATCAAGTATATTCCAGTATATCTGGCAAAGTATTACTTGATGATCTAGCTGAGATTCTAACAGGTAAATAAAACATTCACTGCCAATTTATTTTATAGACTCTAAATGCCAATGCTCAGATATACATGCAAGACAGCCTCCTGAAATTCAAATTCCTTCATGCATTTCTTATTGCTCCATAAAGTAAAAAAGATTCAATGACCTACTAAAAAGACTATCTAGAAGATACTCTTGTCATGGGAACAGCAATAAAATGTGTATAATTTAGTAATGTAGTTATATCTAAATTGGCACAAACTCTGGCTGATTCCAACTTGACTTTCAAAAAACTATCCGGAAGGAATTGAGGCACAAAAACATCACAGTAATAAGAAGTACTGTACAAAGTAATAAATATCAAAATGGATGAAAGGACTTTTTAAATGTCCGTTGTATAACAAAATACATGCTGGCTTTTCCTACAAAGTGAAATACCTATAGGGTATAATAACAGTATTTCATAAAAATACTGATTCTTCAATAGTTAATAAGTCTTAAGTATTGTTCTCAAGTAGTCTAGGTCGGATTATCAAATATTATTTGATCATCGCTTGAAATATTTCAACTTCAATATAACAAACATCTAAGATGAATATTACAAGTTATTTTATCAAAGCACTATCAGAAGGGACTGAGAATCACAACATCCTGTAATAGTTTATCTTTTCATTTGTTCTTTCCTTTAATATTTATTTGTAGAGAGTGCCGTGCTGGAATATTTTTTATCTCATGATTACTTTTTTAACCTTCCACCTCACACTCACCCCAAATTTGCCACATAAAATTATCTAAACAGATAAACTTTAGGCATATCTGCTAGCACTTTGAGGATACAGTTGTGAATAAACAAAACATGTTTTCTTCATTCACATTTATTCTTTTTGTCCTCAGTCTACTATCCCACTGTCCTTTTTCTTGCATATTCGTTTTCTTCAGAGCTCTCCTTAAGTAGTCTCTTTCCAGCCTGCCAACCTTCCTCCTCTATGCCGTCTGGTTCCAGTTCCACCCTGCCTCAAGGTAGCAGGCTGCCCAAGGCCAGGCTTTGCACTGCCCTAGGGCCCGAGTGCACTTGGTTCCTGCTCACACTCCACAAACTATCCACTCCCCTCTGGATGCTCAGTTCCTGCTCAAATCCATTCACTCTCCATCCACTACTCAAACTTAGCTCCTGCAATCCAATCCACCAGCTATTATGGAGCTTCTATCCCACCTCGTGAACAAATAGCAATCGGTCAGTTATAGTGTTAAGTCTTGTTGTTTTAGTGGTATGAATATGAATGGCTTAGGGCAGGGGTCCCCAAACCGGCTGCGGGCGGGTCCCAGTCCTTGGCCTGTTGAGAATCAGGCTGCACAGCAGGAGGTAAGTGGCGGGAGAACAAGAGAAGTTTCATCTCTACTTGCAGCTGCTCATCACCGTCTCAGTTAAACCTCAGATCATCAGCATTAGATTCTCACAGAAGCACAGGTCCCTGGTGCCAAAAAGGTTGGGGACTGCTGATTTAGGGAAGGAGTGGGAGGAGAAAAAAAAAAAAAAAACACCTAGGAGGGAAGGAGAGGAGATAAAGAAGCAACTTTCTTTTCTTTTTTTTTGAAGTATTAACTTTCTTATCAAATTTTCTAGACTGTACTCTCACTCAATCAAATGACAACACATAACCGTTTACTTAATCAATACTTAATCAAATACTTAACTAAATGTAAATATATAATGAACTTAGCTGAGGTCAAAAGACTATGTTCAAACCTCCAGGGAGAAAATGAAGAGCAGTTTTTCAATTTAAGAAAACAATGATCTTATAGACTCTTTGTTAAATTCTTTTCTAAGAACCACGATACAGAAAACAGATAAATGTGGGGTAGAGTCAGGCCCATCCCTTGGTTCCCCTCTCCTACTTGTCCAGTAGAGCCTGAGGGGGACCCAGAAGCACAGTTTGGAAGCCAGTGTTGTAGGGAGAGAAGTGGACTAAGGGGCTTTGTTTAGAAAATACTCATGTTTAGAGGATAAAACAATCTAAGAACTAGAGGACCAGAAGAATATAACCATAGTATCAGGAATTATTCCTATGCACATCACCTATGACTTCACAATCTGGAGCCGATTCCCAATGACCTCTTCAAATTAATGTTCTAAACTTTGAGTTTTATGGCCTTCCATATTGATTGACCATTCCACTTCATCTTTTCCACTCTTAGCAAGCAAACTAGGCTGCTGTCATCGCCTCCAACCTCGCGCACACCCTTCTTCCCTATTGCCTGAATGTTTGTATCCCCCACAAATTCATATATTGGAATCCTAACCCCTAAAGGTGATGGTGTTAGAAGGTGGGGCTTTTGGGAAGTGCTTAAGGCATAAGGGTGAGCCTTCGTGAATGGGATTAGTGCTGTTATACACAAGACCCCACAGAGCTCCCTAGACCCTTTTTCCCTGTGAGGACACTGAGAAGGTGCCAGCTATGAACCAGGAAGAGGGTCTTCCCCAGAATTGGACTTCTAGCCTCCAGAACTGTGAGAAGTAACTTCTGTTGTTTATAAGCCACCCAGCTGTGATATTTTATTACGGCAGCCCAAATGGACTAAGACACTCCTGCACCAAAATTTATTAAGAACAGTCCATCTTCCTAACTCAAGTATCCCTGGCACTTGTTTAAGCATCATTATATAGCTGTAGTTGATAATTATACTGCATTTCATTCATTTACATTTTTATGTCTTTCCAGGATGACTGATTCTGTTATGTGGAATCAGATATAAATAAGATGATTGTGGTGTAGGTCAATAGGAGAGACTCTTTTTCAGATATAATGGCCACTTGTTCTTTGGGACCCCCATAGCATTGCCTCCTTGGGGAAGATTCTCTCAACCTTCCCCCACCCAAGTCTGCAGAAGGTGTTGCTCCGCCATACACCCAGAGCAGCTCGTGTGTACTGTTATGACCCTCCTCTCACTCAGTTTACAGCCTGTTTCCCTCTATCGGGCTGTAACTTCCAGAAAATTTGGGACTATATGTTATCCATCTTTAAGTCCTAAGCATCTACCTCAGTGTATGTACATAAATTCTTGCTAGATGAATGAAAAAAAAAAAAAAAAGAATGTTATCTTTACTAGGCTGAGTGCAAAGATATGGATGGCTAATTGAAAAAATAGCATATTCAATGAAAAAGCAACTTAAAAGACAATTCTATGAATAGTCAGGCTCATCAGCTTTGAATATATATTGCACAATATATGCACTAACGTATTTATGTATCTCTGGTCCTCTTTGTGTCTCCTATAGTACACAGTACTTGTTGGGTACTCTCAATCCTTACTGATGAGAGGGGCAGGAATACTGAAGGAGGAATGTCATTCCCCATTCCCTAAGGTTGCTGGGAAACCTGTGGCACAAAAATGTGGTACAGAAAAACCTGGGAAATGAGAGCTAGTACTGCTAATTGTGTCCACTTTAATGTGCTTTAGAAACACAATACATTCTGGCAATGGACAGTTGAGTTCTTTGTAGTAAGCAAATTGTTGGCATTTGAAAAATGTAAAACAAATTAAACAGCAAACCACAGCAAACAAATAATTTCCTTACAGACTCATTTGGGAGTTATGAGAAAATAGTCATGATGATGACATATAGCTTTTATTCTTGGATGGCCTTAAAAAGAGAGTATTCAATGGACAGACAAATCATTGAAGAAAGACAAATCTTATTACATTTCTCTAAGGGAAGATAGCTATTGAGAATGCAGTCACCAAAATAAAATGCAGAAAATTCATGTCACTCATTGCCCTGAATATTAGTTTTCTGCTTTATCATGTGTTTAATAATTACGATAGTATTTTGCAAAGAGCAGGAAAAATTTACTGGGAAAATTCCTTGCAGTAACTTGAGCTTCCATCTTGAGGACTTAAGGCAGAATGAAGGATATTTCCTGGTAAAAGGTCAAGTTTCTGTCTATTTGCAAAACAGCTTGATTCCTGGCAAGGCACCCATCCTTCCTCTGCCCCTGTCTAAGCCTCCACCTAGAGGAATGACCATCTGAGGAACTCTGCATGGCCCTGGTCTAATCTTCACTGGAACCCAGGAAGGTAGGGAGAGCCAGAAATACAGAGAGAGAGGGGTGTGTGGGAGCAGGTTTTAATATTAAATAGAAAGGTTAGGTAAGGCCTCAATCTAATTCAATTGTCTGGTCTTATTTTTTTTTATCCAGTGTTTTTATTAATATCCTGAAGAGAATACACTCATATAATTTCAACGTGACATTAAATGTAAAAGATAGTTCATAATTTCAGAATCAAAACATCAGAACAGACCCATATCTATATGGACAATTAGATAAAAGTGCTCAGGCAATTCAACTGGGAAAAATAAAAGCCTTTTCAACAGCTGGTTCTGGAACAATTAGAAGCCTGTGGGGGCGAGCGGGAGATGGGGAGAGAATGAGTCTTGACTCCTAACTCACACATCATATACAAAAATTAATTTGAAGTAAATCCCAGAATCAAAAGTAAAAGCTAAAATTATAAGTTTTCTAGGTGAAAACACAGAATACCTTAGTGATGAGGCAGGACCACACACACACAAAAAGCGTAACTAATCATAAACATATATAAATTGGGCTTCATCAAAATTGGAAAAAATCTGGGGTGGTTCTATAGAGTAGTGGTTAGCACATCTGCTTTACACGCAGAAGGTCCTGGGTTCGAGCCCCAGCGGAGCCATGGCCCATACCCCGGGTGTGCCAGGCCCCGGGCGTGCAAGGCCCCTGGTATGCACTGTAAGCGTGCAGGAGGAGATGTTCCGCCTTCAGAGATCCAGTTCTTAAGGGGAGATGACAACATCCGTAGGTCAGGGGTAGAAGTCGGGGGAAGAATTTAAAAAAAAAAAAAAATCGAAAACTTCTGTCTATCAAAAGATACAATTAAGAAAATAAAAATTCAAGCCACACATAGGGGGAAATATTGGCATTAACTATAACTGACAAAGGACCTGCATCCAGAAATACAAAGAACTACAAATCAACAATAAACCAAACTCAAAAACAGGCAAAACATTTGAAGACACATTTCAAAAAGGAAGATAAATACATAGCCGTGAAAAGATACTCAACATCATTAGTCATCGGTGAAATGCAAAATAAAACCAATGAAATGTTACTTTACATCCATTATGATGATTAAAATTTAAAAGATTAAGAGCATAAAATGTCAAAAGATATAGAGCAAATAGAACTCATACTTTGCTAGCGGGAGTTTAAAATGGTACAACCACTTTGGAAAACTGTTAGTTTCTTATAAAGTTACACATATACCCTACTTTGTGACTCAACAACTCCAATCCTAGTTAATAATCTAAGAAATAAAGACATATGTCCACACGATATGTACAGTAATGCTCATCGTAACACTATTCATAATATCAAAAACTGAAAACCCAAATGTCCATCAATAGAACAGATAAACACTAAATCCTTAGTTATTGAAAAAAAAAAGAGAGAGAATTACTGATACACATGAGTGAAAAAAATCAGAATACTATATGATTACATTTACATAAATTCAAGAATAGTAAAACCAACCTACTATAATAGATATCGGAACAGTAGTTGTCTGTAGAGGGTGTGGAATGAATGGAAGGGGGCATGAGGGAAATTTCTGAGATTATACAGTAGGCCTCTCTTACCCGTGGTTTCACTTTCTGAAGCTTCCATTACCCGTGGCCCGGAAATATTAAATGGAAAATTCCAGAAATAAAAAAATTCATAAGCTTTAAATTGCATGCTGTTTTCAGTAGCGTGATGAAATCTCAGGATTCTCACCCCCCTCCCAGAACATGAATCACCGTTTGGTCCAGCGTATGTACACTGTGGATGTTCCTTGCCTGTTACCCAGCAGCCAACTCGGTTGTCGGATCTACTGTGATGGTATCGCAAAGCTTGTGTTGAAGTTACCCTTACAGTAGTAGCCTAATGCTCTGTCACAATGCCTACCTACATCATTCACTTCATTTCATCTCATCACAGAGGTGCTGTATCATCTTACACCAACACAAGAAGGGTGAGTACAGTACAATAAGATATTTTGAGAGACCACATTCACATAACTTTTATTACAGTATATTGTTATAATTGTTCTATTACTATTGTTGCTAATCTCTTACTGTGCCTAATTTACAAATCAAACTATCACAGGTATGTATGTATAGGAAAAAACATAGTAATACAGGCATCCATGGGGGTCTTGAAACATATATTCCCTATAGATAAGGAGGACTACTGTAGTCTACATCTTGATCGGGATGTTAGTTATCCAGGTGTGGAAACATGTTCGAACTTATAAGATTGCTCACTTAAGAACTGTAATTCACATATGTAAATTTTACCTTGATGTATTTAAATGTTTAAAAAATAAACCAGTAGCAGCAGTTAGGAAAAATAGTTAGAAATGACCATATATACTAGCTATATGACAATGTATGCACGTGAAGAAAAAGATGCAAAACAAGCTACACTGGCAATCAAGAGAATGACAAAACCGGAAAAACAAGAAATTTGAAGTCTAGAAGGAGAAAGATTTAGTACCTAGAAAGATGTCTCCTTTTCCAAAAGGAAATCTATCACTGATATCCAGAAAAGGGTGTACCTAATGTAGGGTTTCTGCTAAAATCTGACTTACACTTAGCACCAGTCAGTCTTTCACTAGATGTCCAGGATACATTCTGAATCCCATAAAAAAAGAAACAGAAACTGCAGTATTCTTGGTGGGAAGCGATACAGATAAAAGTATCTAGAAAATACGCCAGACAAGCTGAAGAAACTGTGGTATATTAGTGGGTAGTATTAAAGTAAGTCTTCGAATACAATGAAACGGTCTTTCACTGGGAAAGTAAGTCAGCTTCATATTGACTAAAGACAAAAATATGGGCCGAAATTGATCTATGCATTATTTAAATTGGATAAAGGAGTTTCCTGATGGTGAGGGTTGTTAAATATTACAATAGATTATGATATCTCTTTCACTGGAGACTGAAAGGACAGTTTCATAAAGTTCCACCCAAAAGCAAAGGAAAGGATTATTGCTTATGATCTCTAGTAATACTATGATTTCTTTGGCAATCAGATCATTTGAAAGAGTAATTTTAGTCTTGATAATTTTTTTCCTTTTTGAAAGTTTTAGGTGTGGAATAGTAAGAATAAGGGTATGGGAGAGTGATCAGGGAGAGGGTATTTGGAGGAAAAAAATGAGAATATGAATTATCCTGCAGGAATCAAATCAGAGGAAGCCAGCCTCAATACTCCAAAGTCTATCACAACCTGCTACGATCTTGATAGGAAAAGTAGAGGCAAGCTCAGCCACAGTCAGGCACATCAAGCTTTTTTCTCATTATTTCTGCTTATATTTAAAAAGTAATACATAGTATGTGTGTATTTCTGTTACTACTCTTCAAAAGAGTGTTCTGCTAGTCAATTAAATGTGAAGTTTACATAGTGATGATTGAATAATTTCTGTAGGATAATATCCTGTTATTTTGAAATAAATCTATTACAAGGACATAAAACCAATCCTGTGAAAAACATAGGGTAGAATCAAGGTCTTTAAAACAAAATTCTTTTCATAAAAAATGAAACAAAACAAACAAACTAAAAAATCTATCTATATGCATATGATTTGGAATTTTGGCTTTCAAAAATTATTAAAAGTATTAACTGAATGTAGAGACAATCTTATAGTTGTTTCAGCTAAGTTATTTCACCTTTGATTAAGCCTACTGAAAAATGATGCTTAAATACTTATAAATATTCTGTGGTACTACAATGAGAGTTACCAGAGAACACTAAGTGCCTTTACTCTCTAATTTCTCCACTACATGACTGAGCAAAAAATGCTACTGTAAAGAAAACAATATCCATTTGCAATAATTTTAACAATAGATAGATTGTTATTTTAAAACAAGCAGTTTTACTGAAGCTTCCCTCCAAAAAAAAAAGTATTCCAGTTTAAGTATACTGGTTGCCAAAAAAAAGAAGAGAAACTTAAAAGATTAAACTAAGCCAGTTCGGACAAGTCCAAATACAATTAAACAATGGGATATAAATTACTGGTATTTTTATCATTGTATAAATAACCATTATATAAAAATAACAGTTTAATAAAAATAACCATTATATAAAAGTGATATATTTTTTATGTTTCTAGGTGATTATATAGCAAAGAATATAAAATTAAGAAAGGATCCACATGTGTGCATCTGAGACTACTTTTATTAAGCATTTAATATATATTACATCAGAAGATCATAGATTATCTAACTGTATTCATAATAATAAAAAATTTGAGATAATGAGAAAGTTGATAACCTGAGATGGTCATGGCAACAGATTAAATTACAATTTTAAAACATCTATTCATAAAATATCCCACATCTTTATGTTTTTTTAAAAAATACTTAACTAAGTGTTTCTTTGGGCAAAGCAGTTAGTTTTTCATGTTCACCAGGCTGTGAGCAACGTAAAGGCAGGGACTGGATTTCATTCATCTTTGTGTCCTGACAGCCTAACACATGGCACAGTGTCAGCTTGTGAGATGACTGCTTTTCTGCTGCCACTTATTTTATTCCAGCCTAGAGAGATCTGCCAGATGAATCTTCTTAAAAATTATAGCTTTTATTAAAAAAAATATATAGCTTTTATCAGATCATTTGTCTGATCAACTTTTTCTAACTTCCTAACAAACAGTTCAAACCCTGCTCTTCGGCACTTACAATGCCTGTAGTCTGACCCCAAACTATTTTCTCAAATACTTCACACTCCTCTCCAATGAGTATCCAAAATTCTAACTAAACTAGATTCCTTCTGGTTCCTGTCGTATGGTCTCTCTTCTCCCACCTCTAGGACCTTTCTCTGCCAGTCTCTCCAACCAAAGAGCCCTTTTTCCCAGACCTCATGTCCTCTTGTCAGAAGTCCATTCGCCCTTCAAGACACAATTCAAATACCACATTTTCTAAGCCTTTCCTTATTCCCTAATACAGATGCACATTCTTCTTTTGAATCTCAGAAGGTTTTGTTTATAGTTCTCTTTAACTATATATTATAGTTAAAGAGAACTATGGCTTTATTGTACCTTTTATTATATACATTTGCGAACTTAATAACCCTACCAGACTGGAATCCCTTCAAGAGCAGGGATTGTCTCATGCCTCCTTGGATCACCTGTAGAGTCTAGTACTGTACTATACATATAGTAAGCATTTACTGAAATGAATCAGATCAATCCCTCCCTCTGGGCAACTCTTCTTCCCACCTCCTAAACAAGTCTAAGAAAGAAGACGAAGTTTCTCCACAGCTATCTTGCACCTCTGTTCAAGTTGTAAGTCTATGTCTGGTGTTACACTCTACGGAATTCTGCTTAGGAAATTAGTAGAGTGGCCTGTATGCTATTTGCCTATATATAGCAATCAAATAGAAGGTCAGGGGACTGACATGGTGTCTGCCTGTATTTTTTGTTATTTTACCTGATCTAGGCAAAAAAAAAAAAAAAAAAAAAATCAAAGAAAGAGTTAATTCAAGTCAGTAGATTGCAGTGGTGCGGGCTAAACACATGCATTTAATTGCCTGAATGGCCTCCCTCCTAAGTTTATATCGCAGTAACAAAAATAACTAATAAATAAATAAATAAATAAACAAACCATAGCAGTTCTAGAAAATAGGAAAAACATCCATTACTATACTTGAAAATTTTCAAGGACTTCTAGAAGAGTAAAAGCAAGTGAATCAGAAAAATTTCAAAGACTAATTGAAAAAATACAGAGAGCAGGGCTAAAGACCATGGTGGTGACCTTCCTTATTAAGTGTATACCCCAAAATAGAGATGAAAAACAACAAAAAATATGAAAGATAGCTCTAAAAAGGTCCAATATCCATCTGAAGTGAACTTCATAAAGAAAGAATAGAGACAATAAGTGGGAGGAGAATCATGAAAGATACACAGTAATGGAAGAAAATCTTCGTCAGCTAATGAAACCCAAGATCTCAGCGAGAACAGCTTCATTAAGTACCAAGCAGGATTAATAGAGAAAAAATAGAATCATATTCAGACACATCTCGTTATACTTCAAAACTCCAAAAATAAAAAAACATTCTAAAAGATTTAGAGTAAAAGAATTTACCATTATGGAACTAGAATCTGATTTCTTGGTAGCAATATTAGAAAAAAGAGAACAGACCATTACCTTTAAATGTCTAACATGATTTAGAAAAACTTAGCCAGCTAAACTGTTAAACAAATGTGTGGCCAAAAACAAACAAACAAAACCCACATTTCTTAACACATAAAATCTCAGAAAATTTATGCCTTGTGCATTTCAAAAGAAAACAAATTATTCAAGGAGGTATCTCCCATCCCAGGCCCCCAAAACCACAGAAGACTCCTAGAAATGATATGTGATACAAGAAACTTGGATGGCTGAGAAAATGGAAAAGAAAATTAAAGAGTATCCTCTGGACTTCTAGAAGCTGGATTCATCACACTTGCAGTGTGATCTGGTGACACCAGTTACTCTTCCTTCTTTATGGATCCGACCACGCTGCAGTGAATAGTGTTTATATAATCACGATACCACAAATGCTGTCATTATGGGAGTTCGATTTTTAGAATCAATTTCCACACAGCGAAGAAGACTTAGTTATACCTACAGAATGGAATGTTATAAACTCTGATAACATAAAAAAACCCAGGAGTTAGGTAAGGGAGGTGTGACCTAGACAAAGTAATCTAATTTTTTTCACTTAATATCTGAAATTGATAGTCAAAGGCTAAGAAATCAAGAAATAGAAACATTGTGGTTATATATTTCCTATCATGAACAGAGATAACTTTAAAAATAAAATGCATAAGAAAAGGAAATGAAGAGTGTAAAAGTCTAATGTACTCACTATTAATTTTAATAGATTATCTTATTTATTATTCAGACACACAAAAAAGAATAATAAAAAGATAATTCTATTCTCACAGTCTAACGAGAAATAAAGCATTTTAAATGAAACTGAAGCCTCCTTTACTGAGCACACAGTAGCTTTTAAAAGAAAATGAAAAGAAGAAAAACTAGACAGACCCTAAATACACAGCCCCTACTCCCAATTCCCAGTTACTCCTATTATGATTAGAATATTCAGTTGTACTAAATAATCAACTCTGGCACATTAATATAATATCGACAGAACACCAGTAAGATTTCTACTATGCACTCTTGTTATTCAGACTCTAGTTCTTACAATAAATACAGACTTTTTAGTGTGCTGTGCTAATTTCTTTTATGGATATAAAAAGGAGCAAATGTATGTAATAAGTCCGATTGTTAAAAAGAAAAAAATAAGAAAGACATAAATTGTCTCCACAATCATGCTCCTCACTTCTAACAAGACAGTGCGATTTGATTAATCAGTGTGATTTCACCTTGAGAATTTATGGCTAGGAGCTGCTGATCCTGAGACACTGCATGGAGCCTGGAGACTTAAGCATGTTAGCTTTGGAGAAAACAAAAGTGTAAATACCTTCTCTCAGTTCAAGAGGGGTTAGTTTACTGAACTTGTGAAATACGTGGGAGTCTCTTGACATGTCACGTAAAATACCTGTACTTATGCAAACTTAAGAAATCAAAGTATGATCCAAACTATCAGTTATTTAATCATTTACAAGCTGCTTTTAAAGAATGAATTCCTAGAACCGTAGTCACAAAAACTTGATTAGTCAGAGACAAGATTTTAAAATGCTTAAAATAAGGCCACTTCTCTCTTTTTTACAATGTCTTTTAGAAATATAACAGCACCACACCACTGCCACCACCGACCTAACTTCAAGGATATAGCATTATATATACTTCCATTTTAATTTCCCCTTAGTCATTTTGCGCGTGTGTGTGTGTGTGTGTGTGTGTGTGTGTGTGTGTGTGTGTGTGTAGGGGGGTAGAGAGAGAGAGAGAGGGAGGGAGGGAGAGAGAAATAGATCTAGAGTTTCTGTTTCTTCTTCCTTAGTTGCTCTAAGGCTCAATCTCCTGACAGTTTCTCTTTTCTCTCTAAATTCACTCCCAAGGAGATCTCATGTATTCCTTTCTTTTAAAATCATTTATACCAGCTGTTACTAACCCTGGCTGCATTATTAGGATCAACTAGAGAGTTTTCTTCTCCTTTTAAAGTTATCTAAGGCCTCACCCCAAACCGATTAAATAAATATTTCTGGGGTTGGGACAGAAGTATAGGCTTTTAAAAAGCCCCTTAATGATTCGCATATAAAGGGCTAAGACCTGTCTATCTGCCCACTGATGTCTCCCAGACTTGATCTTAGCTATGACTTCTCTCCTGCACTCTAAGGGCCTGCTCCACATCTCCTCCTGAATATCAAATAGGCATCTTCAAGTTGACTTGTCTAAAATAGACCTCTTGATTTCCACCCGCCCACACAAAAATCCCATCTTGGTAAATGGCCCCCTCATTAACCTCGCTGCTTGGGTACAAAGACTGAACTTTACCACGATGCCTCTGTTCCCATTCTTTCACATCCCACTTCCAATTTGTAGCCTGCTAGGCTGGCCCTACCTTCAAAATAAATCCCAAATCAGTCCACTTCTTACAACTTCCATTGCTACCAGCCTAAGCCATGACAACCCTATATCCATGTTGCCAGTCTTAAATACCTAGTATCTGCTGTCCATCTTGCTTACTATCTTGCCTGTTAACCTTCCAACGGCTTTCCCTCCCACTTATAATAAGATACAAACTCCTCCCCATGGACCCCAAGGCTTTCCATCATCTGGCCCCCGCTTAACTTGCTGGCTCTCCCTCCAACTTCTTCCCACCCTTACACTCCAATGCTTGCTAACCTACAACTAACCATGGGCCTGGCTGTTGCTCATGACTTCTCCAGACTCGTCTCTTCCTCCGGATCTTTCTCCTGTTTTTCCTCAGACTGTACTATTCTTTACAGGATTATTCTTGCACATTGTTCAGGTCTCTACTCCAATGTCACCCCAGACAAGTCTTCCTTAAACTATACCAAAATAGCCTCACACAAGCAGCACCCACCATAATCTCCTCGCCCTATACTTTCAACCTTGCTCATTTCATGGCATTTTTCACCGACTAAAGTTATGCTAGTTATCTATTTGTTAGCTTATTTATTGTCTCTCCCCACCCACCCCAAAACACTAGACCATAAAGTCTAAAAGACAGTGAGTTTGTCTTGTTCAAGGTAGGATCTTATGCCTATGTCTGTACCTAGACAAGTTGTAGACACTCAGTACACGTTGACTGTTATGAATAGAATGCTTGTGTCCTCCCCAGATTTCACATATTGAAGCCCAAATCTCCAATGAGATGGCATTTGGAGGAGGGGCCTTTGGGAGGTAATTAGGTTTAGATGAGATCATAAGGGTGAAGCTCTCATGATGGGACTGGTGCCCTTTTAAGCGTTAACACCAGAGAGTTTGCTTTCTCTTCCTCAATCTCCATGCATGTGTAGCAAGAAAAAGCCATGAGCGCACACGGCAAGAAAATGGCCATCTACAAGCCAGGAAAGCAGATCTTCACCAAGAACAAAATCTGCCAGAACCTTGATCTTGAACTTCCCAGCCTTCAGAAATGTGAGAAATAAAAGTCTGTTGTTTAAGCCACCCAGTCTGTCATATTTTGTTATAGTAGCCTGAACTGATTAAGACATGGGTAAAATGAATGAGTCAACACAAAGTAACCTGGGTGGAGGGCATTGTACTGTGCCCCTGTAAACTCTGTAACTGTCTATTCTTTGGGATGCCTAACATTTTTCTCCATCATTCGAATGAAAGTATTTAGGGCATGAGTAATTTGCCAGAGACACAAACCTAGAAGGGAGAGCTAACTAACATGTTGGATGACACAAATATGGTTTTGAAAGATTTTCACCAATGATTGATGTGGACCAAATAAAGCAAATGTCTACTGGGATGAACATAAACTTGTGTATTTCATTATTTAAAGTCAATTGCACAGGTACAGGAAACTACAGAAGACCTGCCTTAACAGCAGACTGAATAAAAGACAAGGGTTTTTGCTGTCTGCAAGTTCAGTATCATCCACAAATAACATGGCTACTGCGAAAATTAAAAGGGACATTAGCCTGCACAAAGGGAATGCTGGTGACAATCAGGGAAAGGAACAGTCCTTCCATGCACCGACCGATCAGTGACTGCTAGAAAATCTTGTTCAGTTCTGTGTATCCCAGCTTAAGAGGAATATTAGTGAAATTATCTCTAAAGATAGAAGGGTGAATGGTGTAGAAATCATGTTAGAGAAAAATGTCTGAAAGACTAAAAAGCCTTAGAAAAAACCTAGAAAATGAAGATGATGATAATAATAGTAGTTGCTGAGCATTTTCAATGTGCCATGGAATACATTTACAATTAGGTAACATTATTCCCATGTAATGGTTGCAGAAACCAAGGCACAGAGAGGTTGCATGATCTATTCAAGTTTATATATCTGGGAAGTGGTATGGATCAATTCCATAGCTCGCACTCACAATCAGGAGGAAGTCTTTAAAAATTTAAAGGGTTGGAAAACGGAGCAATATTAAACTTACTCTTTATAATTCTAGAGTGCAAAACAGAGGGAAGTTACAATGCACCAAGCTCATTTCCAATGTAAGGAAGAAATTTTCTAATGAGCTCTGGTCAACAGCAGATATTCAAGTAAAGGCTGGCTAACTATCTGTCAGTATGCTGACCAGTAAATGGCCAATTTGGGTGGGAACTCATAGGTCCCTTCCTCTTCTCAGTGCTATTCTTCAATAATTCATGTTTCCTTTTTTATCTAAACACCTCCTTCAAACCCTCAGCAAAGAACACTGAATGGTGATTTTTACGAGTCTTCAAAGCAATGTTAGCTAGTTACATCTGAATGGTTTACTGTCCAATAAACCATCTGTAAGTACAGAACTTGCATGTAATTCAATTATTATAAAATAAATAAGGGATATTATGCCATCCTATGTCGATCCTGCACACGACTGCCTGGTAGTCACAAGTAAACTCAGAATTAGGGTTTTGTTTATCTCTTTGACCTCCAATTTAAAATTCTTTCAGGAAACATAGATTTTTTTCCTAAAGATTTCCTCAGCTTGCATCCCAGAGAGCTTTACTTTATCAACACCTACTTGTACCAAAGGAGACATTTTTCATCTTAAGACATCAACTAAACAAAGGACAACACAAGGACAGAAACAAAGACAAGTTATAAAATTAAGTGGGGAGATCTTTGAGAGATCCCCACACTAATTTTAATGAACATATAGTAAATGCAATGAAAGTTTATTAAATAAACAAAAAAGAACATTCATAATCCACTGTATCTGCCCATATCACTAAAAGGATTAGTCTAATATAAGTATTTACATGTTATGCGTTAACTGTGTAATCAGTTATATTTTTCAACTTGTTTACCTACATGTAAACGGGTTTCTATGGAGTTAAGGGGTTAAAAGATAAAAAATTCTGTATGTAGTTCATACAGTTCCCTGTGTATCTGAATAAAAAACATTACATATGTGTGTGTAATGTTAATACATATACAGATATTCACAAAGTTAATAGATAAAGGTGTAAGGCCTTGGTTCTCACAGATGACATCCTTGAGAGTTAAAAAAAACTGGAAACTAGGAACCTAACCCTGCTTTGAGGAACATAATCATAGGATGTTAGGGCTGAAAGGGACCTTAGCATTATTTAGTCCAAATACCACACATCAGGCAGGAAGGTGAACTGAATGCCCAAAATCACACAGCTGGTTAATGGCAAAAGCCAAGACCCTAAAACCTGAGAAGATGTTACTTTAATGGCAAAAGCAACTTTGCAAATAGGGTGAAGTAAAGAACTATGAGATGGGCAGGTTATCCTGGATTATCTAGGTGGGCCAATGTAGTCAGAGGATCCTTAAAATCAGAAAAGATTTCTAGCTGAGCCCAGAATCCAAGGCAGATGTGACTATGGAAGAACTGGCTGTGAACACTGATGCATTGTTGCTGGCTATGAAGATGGAGGAAGACCACAAGCCGAGGAACGTGGGTAGCCGCTAGACAATGGAGAAGGCAAGGAAACAGATTCCTATAACATCCAGAAAGAACACAGCCTTGCTGATGCCTTGGTTTCAGGCCAGTGAGACCTGTGCTGGACTTCTGACCTACAAAATTATAAGGTAATAAATTCATGTTGCTTAAATCACTAAGTTTATGGTAATTTGTTACGGCAGCAAAAGAAAATGAATTCACTATGTGAATCAATAGCCAACATTCTCATCCTTTGGCCAGTCTGATGTCCAAGGCCACATGGGACAGACCTAGCCTTCCATCACATCTGTCTTTGAGGAACTTCCCACACTCCTCTGGTTATACGAGGATAACTTCAGGAGAATGGTGCACAGCTTGACAATGGGAAAGCAAGCTGCTGAAAGCCCTACACAAAGACAACACTGCACACACTCCGAGTGAGTTAAATTTCACTGTTTACTTTAGCTCATTCTTTGAACTGCATTTGCTTCCAAGTGAAATAAAATTGACTTTGAATAAATTTTACAGCGTTCTACTTGAAACAGCTGGTTGGACTTTTCAAAAAGCATCTTGTCAGAATTATGTATTTTTTTTCCTCAAGACATGTTCCACTCCCTAAGTCATGCCAGAAGCCTTAGTAATCATGGTAAATTACAGTGTGAACGCAAATCCCTTAGATTTCTATTCTGCACTAAGCTTCTTAGAGGAAGGTGTGAATATATAAAATACTTTACATTTAGTGCAAAGAAAACCTGTATGAACCTTGGCCACACCCGTTGCATGGAGGGGCAAACCAAATTGAAAGAAAACTCGTAGTTCTTGTGCTAAACACCCAAAACCAGATCATCTGCGTAACAGCAGAGGCAAGAGCATCGAATGCAGCAAAATGGGACCCAAGCCTTAACTGAATTTTTTCCTTTCTAATTTCCAATTTACTGTGTCCCAATTTAGGAAGGAATTACCCATGAAGAATAAAGTAGTGTGGGGAAAAAAAAGTTAAACTAAAAACTTGTAGATGAGAAAAATGAGCACAAACCAGAGTCTAAAGGCTCACGATCCAAGTCCTGCTTATATAAATACTGATCCTCCACCTCACTGAACTGTTGACATTACATAATTAGCCAGTTACAATAATAACACTACAGTTTAACACACTGCCACAACCGAAGGAATTTTAACTACTCTAGTGAATTGCCTGTCACCAGCTACATTTGTGTTGAGCTTCAAAGTAAAAATGGGGAAAGAAAAGAGATGAACATTTAGTATGCAGACTGACACAGAATAAACAAGGGGGGTCTGGGCCATCTAGAAGTTGGGTTCCTGGGTCCCCCCGCCACCCCACTTGTTTTTTGGTTTTATTTAGTCGGTCCAGACTTTGGTTGTTGCCTACTTCAGTAAATAAAATTCAGTAAAAGCACCTCATATACACTGTGATATAGTAAAAAAATAATTTACATCAGATTAGTGAGTACATGAGACAAACTCACTTTTGTTATTCACCTTTATAAACTTTAATAACCCCTCAGAAAACAACTTAAACCCAACATTTAGACATTTTTATTCTTCAACTTTTTAAACTCTAATCTGAACAAACAAACAAAAAATAATTTTAAAAAATCCTCGGATATCTCAGGCACCTATAGCGTTCCCCTCAGTAGTCAGAGGAGGAGTCTCACCTGCCAGCGACCTTTCCTTTCCTCTTTAATCACACACTTGCTCTAGGGAACAGAGGGTGCTATATCCCTTTCTTAGTAATTAAATCCAAAACCCAACCCAAGTACTCCGGAAAATCACACATGGCATTCTGAATGATCTTACATGTACTGTACAGGAATGCTCGATTGTTCCATTGAGATGTCAAGAATTTCTTTACAGTTGAGACCACAGTCCTATGAAATACTGTATTTATAAGGAAGCTTAGAGATCATCTATTCCATTCCTCTTGTTTTAAGGAAGAAACAAAAGAGCAATCCCTCTGCTCTCCAATTGCAATTAAATGACAAAACTCTACTATGCCGAGCATTCCATGTGGGTCAGTTCCTCCTGCCAATGTTCCAAGGTCAAGGCAAAAACAGGGCTGTGGCTCACATCCCATGAGGGGAGTCATACTGAAAATAATGGCCTATCTGTGTAATTTACCTTGTTTCTGTTCTCCCTTATTTTGGTGGTACTTCATCTTCTCCTCATCCCTCCCTACCTATGTCCCATATCCAAAATTATTTTAACAAACACTCGCTTTGGAAAAAACCTTTAAATAGAAGACTCCTAAAGATTAATAAGACCTTTTAGGTACCAAGTAAATGAAAACAACGGTGAAACCTGAGGCACCTTCGTGATCCTGGGCGTGTACAAGTCCCCCGGTACTCTCACCTCTATAGTGTGTGGGTATCTATTACATTCGGATAAATTTAACTCCTTATCTTGTTCCATTTTTATTTTATTTTTTATTGTGGTAAGAACACTTAACATGAGGTCAACACTCAACAAATTTTTACGTGTACAATATTGTTAACTACAGACACAATTTGTACAGCAGATCACTAGAACCATTTCCTCTTATATAACTGAAACTTTATACCCTTAAAACCCACTATCTTGCCCACTCTGTCCTTTTGAAACTGCTACTGTTGTCCTCTTGTTCTCATTCTTCTAAGGTTGTGGTACCAGATTAGAACGGAATGGAGACCAGCATGAGGCCTTAAGCTTCTTCAGTTCTCAGAGTTGAAAATAAGGTCTAAGGTCATCCCCCAACTGGTCATTTCTGCAAATGGTCTCAGGGGCTTAAGTGAGTTCACTTATCTCTTCAGAGTTTCACCAACCCTACTGGCAAAAGCCATTGTCCAATAGCCATCTTTATGACTAAATTTTTCAAACTAAAAGTTAAGATGCATGGTCTGACAAAAATGGTTTGATATTTAAGTTCCCACTGCTATCTTTATTCCCTTACTTCTTTATGGTACTTACAGTCTGTTTCATATCTATACACATATATGTGATACTCTATTAGATTTCTATTTTTCTATTTACACTATATATCCTTGATTAAATGCAATCAACTTAATATTAAAGTTATTTATAGCTTACGCTATAAATGAAAAGAAAAAATACATTATTACAATTGATTTGTTAGAAATAGCTGATTTTTCTATACAAATGAGGTAAAACACAATCATTTACAAAAGAAGATGACCAAGAAAAATCACTTACTGAGCAGCTGCTTGTACAGGAGAACACAGTGTAGCATGAGCCATGTGTTTCAACACATTTTTAATTAAGAATGCCAAGATATTCTCTCTTTTCAAAGTCTTCTTAATTTCCTAACATTACCTAAAAAATTCAAAACTCCTCAAAAATATTATGATGGAAACTCTGAGAGTATGGAAACTAACATAACATAAAAACCAACCTCTACAGTTTAGAATGAAAGAGACATTTTATTAGACTCTATCATAGACCAATTTGGGGATTTTTAGATCCAATCTTGCTTTAATGTGACTTACAAAGGACTTATGGACAATGTTTTTTTTTTTGAACACAAATGATTAACTGCAGTTCCCTGCCTGTCTTTATAGGTTTTATTACAAAAGGGCTTAAAAGAGACAAAATAGTCAACTGTAAAGAATAACAATACACTTGAGTTGTCCAGATACTAGGTTGTTTACTATTTCCTTAAAGAGGTTATACTATGAAATAGGTGAGTAGGTAAAGAACTGCTTTTTTTCTATCATAAAAGGAAAGGAGAAATCTCGATGGCTTTTAGTAGTATTTTTCAAGATTTTAATATGCGCTTAAATTTTTAAAATGTCGACAAGAAATAAATGAGTTAGGACATCACTGCTTGTTGGGAGCCTTTGCTAAGATAATAGGAATGTAGGAAAGAGACTTATTATTTCTATAAAATCATAAAGTTTATGAGACTGCACAGATAAAGCTGACAGACTGTCTCCATTAGCAAGGCTAACAGGAAGGGTTGTTTGTTTTTAAAAGCAGTAATAGCTTATGTCATTCTTTTTCCCTAAATCTGTCACCTGGGATGTAATAGTGAGGAGGTCCAAGAGTATTAACAAACAATCCTTGGTAACTAATGGAAATTCACTCACAGAATGAACTACACCTCTGGGCACCCTATCAGCAGGCTGACTGAACCTATATCCCTTATCTCTGAAATCCATTTACATAGCAGGAGATCTCTTGCAGGAAATTTATATTTACAGAGTACAGTATCTGCTGAATGTTTTACAGCACAATCTTTATTCAATTGTAAATTTTAGGGTGTTTCTAGCTCTCAGGTATCAGCATTACCAGGGCACATCACATATCAAAACAGATCTGACCTTCCACACTCGAAGGTTCTAGAACCAGATGGTGAGGCCATGGAGCACTGTATAATCAACATGGGCTGCAAAGTCAGTCAGACCTGGGCTTGAATCCAGGTTGCTTCAATCACTTCATCGTAAGTTACTTCACTTTCTTGAGCCTCAAATAAGAACTATTCTTTTCCTTTCAAGCCGGGCATATTTAACAGTGTAATATACTGAAGAGAGCTAAGCCTCATGACCTTTAACTGCATCCACAGCAACCACTAATTAACTATGAGCCACTGAAAAGAAGATGCCTATCTGTGGATGATGAAGGCTGGTGGAGAAAAGGTCCTTAACTTCCCAGCTAATTACCTGTAGTAAGTTTTGTTAGTTTTTGCACACTGGTTAAGTGTGGAATATGCCAGGACAAAGTCTGTGCCCTAGGCATACAATCTAAATTATATCTTGAATAGCACCACCTAAAACTAAACTGGACTAAGTGGGAGAAAACGAATACCTGTGGACAAGATTATACCTGTGAGAGATTATCTACAAGATAAAGGATTTTCTTTCCTGACTGAAATTCTTTGGGCCTCATCTTAGTTTTCAAATAGTGATGATGCAGGACCACTAAGATAAAAGCCTCTTTATTCCAAATGTTTCCAAGTGTGTTATTTGTGTGATATCTGTTTCTTATAATGAAGTTCCAATTGAAAGGGATAAGTTTTCATAGGAATTTCAAGATTTCCTTCTCTATTTATGAAGAGGTTGTTCTTCTACTTTTCTCATTCATCCAGCAAATATTTATTAGGTACCTACCACACACCAAGCACTCTGCTAGACACTGAGGAAAATGATGAATAAGACACAGCCTCTGCAGTTGGGAGCCCACACCTGAATGCAGGGACAACTGCCAAGAGAAACAGTAGCAGGAGGAAACGGTAACCTTTGACTCTAGACCTTCTCAAACAGTTGAAATATTCTAGGTGTAGTGGGGAGAAAGAATTCTAAAATTTTAAAAGTGAGATCGCCTCAGCTGATCTCCTTAGCTATTAGAAAGGAAATAGTTTCCTTAAGGAGCATTATTCTTTTCTCTGAGGAAAATATGTTAGTTGAAAGGTGCTAACCAACTGCTACCGCCCCACCCTCAAAGCTGGTGAGGATAGGAAAGAACAGAGATAGATAGAGTTGACTTATTCTACATAATTAGGTAAGAAGAACTGGAGAGCTATCCAGGTTCTGTTCGCTCAGGAGGAAAGTATGAGGAGAAAGCAATGGGTGAGGGCCCCAAAAAGGGCAAGGATGGGTCCAGGTGGAAGAGTGGGAGGGTGGGGACAAGCCCACCACCACAGTCACAGCCCCAAGCCCTTGGTTTTAAGAGAAACAGGAACTTGAAGGTGTTAAATTGTCTGGTTTAAACGATGTTCTAATTTAGTCTCCTTCATCCCCTAAGACTTCAGTAGAGTCCTCCACACAATAGCTTTGGGTAAATGGTGCTTTGAGGAATGAGGGGAGATTTTTTTCCCCCTGCTTGAAGCAACAAAGTCTGAGAGAAGGCAGTAGTCAGGGTTGGAGAGAAGCATACATGGTAATCAGAACCCTTGGTATGGGTGGTGAACACTCAGTGTAAATATATATATGCCTTACTGTTAAAATGTACAGCTGAAACTCATTGGATTTCATTAACCAATGTCATCATAAAAATAAATTTAAAAAAAAATAACCCTTGGGGAGCTGGATTCCAAGGTTGAAGACCAGAAAAATGCACATCACAAGCTTCCTCCATACACAGCTCCACCGGCATACCCTCCACTGTCCACCTCCCGCCGAAGATCCTCAGAAACTCTAGAGAGGACACTGGGCTTCCCAAAATATATGAGATGGGGACTCATTTTCTTTAACTACTAAGGAAAGAGTAATGTTACAGAGCTGAAAGAATTAGGGACCTGTAAGTTACATGGAAAATTCAGTGCAAGTAAAAAAATGAATCTGTCTTCTAACATGAGTAATGACTGCCCTATCTTCTGAGTACTTAATTTTAGAATAGTAGCTGGAAAGTGCCTAAACTCAATGTTAGGGATCTGTTTAGGCAGTGTAGATATCTCACTTTTTAAAAATGAAATTATTTCTTCTCAAAAACTGACTAGAAAGTAATTGTTTATATCAAAACCTATTTTCTTTCAGATCCCATTATAAAGTTTCTAGTTCCTTTAGTTCCAAGAATAAGAAAAATTGCATTTACTATTTTAAAAGGATTCCTTTAATGTCACATATTCTGAAATATTTTTTAGAAAATACCAGTGTTAATAATAAAAACAATATTTCCACGGATACATTTTCTTGACCATTAAAATATCCAATCCTATCAGTAAAGAATCTGACCTTTAAATTTATAGCCCTATCTCCACTTTAAGGTAAATTAAAATTCTCTTCAAAACCTCAAGGTCCCTATCTTACATAAAAGGATTTTTTTTGATATTTTTTAACTATGAGGGCTACTAGCAACTATTTTTCTAGTTTCTGATTAAAAGTTTTAAATTAGCTTGTTTCATATAGTTTTATTTTATGACAACTCCCCACTCCCCTGCCCCTGTCTCGTTCTCACCCTTGCTCTTCTAGCTGATAAGCAACCTAAGCACTTAAGTTTATTCCCATTTTCATAAAAGCAATACCCAGTCTAACAAAGAAGTTAAGGTCTCATTAAAAATTAATCAGGCATATGCCACCTATAAACTAAAATGTTTAAACACGTTAATACCAGCTATAAATAAGGTGTCAGTAAAATGAAGTAAATGTGCTTTGGAACAAATAAGGAAGGGTATCTGTACTGGGCTAAACAGTCCAAAATGCACATCCACTTGGGACCTCAGAATGTGGCCTTATTTGGAAATAGGGTCTTTGTAGATATAATTTGCTAAAATGAGGTCATACTAGATTCGTGTGGGCTCTAAATCCAATGACTGGTGTCCTTATATGAAGACCATGTGAAGACATAGAGACACGAAGAGAGGAGAAGGCCATGTGACACGACATTGGAGGCAGATTTTGTAGCCCCGAAGGTGCAAGCCATAGTACACCAAGGATTGCTGGCCACCCTCGGAAGCTAAGACAGAAGAAAGGATTCTTCCCAAGAGCTTCTGAGGGAGCATGGCCCTGCCAGTGGCCTGATTTCAGCCTTCTCACTTGGCGAACTGTGAGAGAATAAATTTCTCTCGTTTTAAGATACCCGATTTTTGGTCATTTGTTACAATAGCTTGGAAACTAATATAATATCTTAAACTGAAAGTCATGATTGTAGAAAAATAGCTTCCCCATGATCCATTCGTTCTTAAAGTGAAATCCTAACGCAGTGAAGACACACCATACTAGTTTGACTTCCCATTTAACAACACAATCTTTCCATGTTCATCACTTCCGTAAACCGTAGTGTTCATGCATTCAGTAGCTCTTTGTACCCTCGTACTGCTGCAAGATGAAAGCAAAGCAAAACTACAAAAATCAAAGGCACAGCACAAATATTGTTATTCTAATAGTTATGACAACTAAGGAATAATACACTGTTTTCCTCAATATTTCTGAAAAGCCTGCCCTTATTTATAGTACAAAAAGTAATGAAAATGTAGTTGTAATCATTATAATTCATTGAAAATCTGACAGGAAAAAAGCCCACATCTAAAAACATCAACATACTCAAAATCTTTAAAGCTTTTCAGGCTTATTTAATAATTTCAACCTGCCTGCTGCAGTTCAATAAATTCTAAATGAGAAGCTTTGTGCAGAAGTGGCCAAAATTGGCAAAATAATTTCTTCCATATTCCCTATATCGTTTTTTAAAATCTGAGCTTCAAGCTTTCATCAAGGAGTGTTAAACACACGCTCTTTTATTCTCCAATATTTTGGTGGCTGCGTCACTAAGGAAATAGTTTATCAATGTATCACTTGTACCTGACTTTTTCAATGGAATTATGTAGTCACCTTGACATTTTCAACAAAATATACACACACATACACACACATACTGAAAATTCCTGGGGATACAATTCAACTGTCTCATTCTAGTAAAGATAGCTTTGGCTTAAATAGTTATTCTGAAGAGACTCTTAGCGGTTCAAGTAGAAGCTTTTTCAAATGTTTAAGATGAAATACATTGTGGTTTTCACAATTTTATTTCCATCGATGCCACATTCAAATGCCCTTCGTCCCGAATAAAGCTAACATTTATCACAGTAATGAACTCAATACCCTCCCCAAACCATTTAAATCAATTTAGAAAGGACTCTGAAATTAGTCAAATATGTCATAAAGCAGTAAAGCCGTCAGCAACTAGTACTGATATTTTGCTGTTATTTTAGTCCCATTAAAACACTCTCTTTTAAAGACCTGGCGTTCTATTCAATAGGTGCCACCTGGGGCCAAGTGTGACAGAAGTCATGGTGAATTAGCATGAGCGTTCTTACGCCTCGTCACAGCTCTGGACATGAAAAGTCAGAACACGGTCAGCAGTAGGGCAGGGAAAGAACGGGCTGCGCAGGCAAGTACGTGACTGCCCTCCCCTGCTGATTGCTTCTCCGTAGACCTTATTATCAGTCACAAATGTTCTGTTTCAAGAGTCATTCATGCAGTATCCTACATTTAAAATAAAATCAACATTTCCCGATGCTGTAAGAGAAAGTAGAGTGTGTAGGAAAAGAACAAGCTTTGAGACCTCTCCCTGTTCTGTCACATTTAGCTGTGTGCTTTTGGGAAAACTGCTCAACTTTCCTGTTTATTTCTTCATTTGTGGGCTGGGAGGCTGAAAAGAGGGCAAATATGCAAAGTACCTGAGGCTAGAGGTCTAGGACACTCAATAAATATTAGCTCCTTTTCTTCTTCTTCACCTTCCCCCAGCTAAGGTTAGTGGTAGGTTTTAAATTTCAGATGTGCCAGCCTCCCACAGACAAAGCACAAGGACTCCACCCCCAGCAGAGTTATTTGGGGCATATTTTTTCTTTTAAACATAAATAAGTGCCTGTAGCTATTCCAGCGCTGTTATGTTCTACTTCAGTATATACAGATATTGTCTGCAAGTTAAAACTGTCATTCCAAAATTGTTCCCTCTGGGACAAATAGTCTTTGTTCCTAAGGATGCTTGGCTTATTGTACAGCTGAGTAATTATTACAGTGTAGGCCCTGTCAGGGAACACATCACTCCATCGATATAATCAGGAGGCAAGGTCTCACCACACAGCCCTGCCAGTCACATGAAGAAAAGGTCCCTTGGCCTGGGAACTGGAACTGAGTATAAGGTCTTTATTTAAGAGTTAATAGACACTCTCTCAGTGATGGAAGAGGACAGAGTCTAAGAGCCTTGGGAATAAATTAGCTGTTGTGAGATTCAAATCTGAAAAAAAGAGCCTATTTTTCAGGTTTATGTTCCTTTGTTGTTACTGGAATTTTTTTTTTTCTGCCTTTTCCTCCCTGGATATTTGGTAAAATCTCTTTTCAGCTGTGCTAAGGCACCTAAGCGATGGGGATTTTGTTTGTCTGTGGGCCAGGGTTGTAAAGGTGGACTAGGGGACTAGCCTACTCCTGGCAGCTAGCATGAGAGGTGCTGAAAAACCATACCAAGAGAACCTCTAAAATATATTAAAAAAAAAAAAAAAAAAAGAGAGGGACAGACAGAGACACACACAATCAGATATGAAGATAGTTCTCCGTCTAAAAATTTTCCTGTATGGCTCAAAAATTACATAATGTAGTTTAACCTTTTTTGTTGTGAAATAAAGCATCCACAGAAACATGCACAAAATAAGTTGTGCAGTTCAAAGATTTATCACAAAGGAAAACACTCAGGCCAAAAAACAGAACTTGCCAAAACCCAGAAGCCCTCTTCATGAGCCTACTGATAACGAGCCCCTCCCTTTCCCAAAGGCAACCAACCACTAACCCGACCTTTCCCTAAGTATACATCCAGAGACATATGGTTTCGAAAATACTGAAAGAGATTAGGCATTTACACCTCATGTTGCTAAATTTGTTCATCTAAATCTAAAAGGCACTTTCATGATGACTTTGCTATTCCTCAGCATTTTGTCTCCTCAGGCAGCTTATTTACCACTTAAGGTTATAATTCAGTATTTATAATACCATAATCATTTTCTATGGTAACTTCCTGTGATGTCACAGAGAAAACACTACTGACTTCCCTGCAGCTCTGATTTCCTAGTTAAAATCATATGTTGGTTTTATTCCTTCCAATGTAAATAAAGGTTTACTATTAAGTTCTGGGGATACGGTCTTAAAACTGAAACTCCATCTATTATCACTACAGAGGAAAGTAGAGAAACCTAGCAGCACAGGATACTGGTTAAAACTGCAAATACCAGAGTCAGTCTACTTGGATTCATATAAGAGCTCCACTAGCTATGAGGTGGGTCTTTGGGCCCACTATCTAATGGTTTCAAGCTTCAGTTTACCCATCTGTAACCCATTTCCCGTTTGCCTCAAGAATACTTGCCCATACCACTTGTGGCTATAGCCCATTGACTCCAAGATAACTCATAGATTACTGTCCTAACCTTACCCCAAAGTTTGTCACAAAATAGCTTGCTTTTATTATTATTTTCGCATTGCTCTAGTATATCGATAGACTTTGGAAAGAAATGACATCATTCTAGGTATAGCATTCTGTTTTTAGTAGTGGTATTTCCGTTTACAAAATATAGTAATTCTCGATTACTGAACATGTCAAATCTTAGAAAATGTAGCATTCATACGCGTGATGTTAAATGAATGCTGGCAGCGAGCTGCACTTTTTTTTTTTCTAAACAGGAAAAGGGGTAAAATGGAAAAATACCTCATTTGGTTGTTGCGAGAATTAAATGAGACAATGTACATATAACACTTAGCACAGCACCTGGCAAATACCAACTTAAAAAAGAAACCATCTTCAGTTTCCTCACAGTAACCTCTGACTTCAGGATACGGAAATAAAGAAGAAGTTATTATTTTAGTCATCCAGCGAATATTTATTGAGTGCCTCCTTTGTGCCACATAGAGTCTGGGTGCTGGGGAGATAAAGAACAGTGTTTGCCCTACAGCTCTAATAAAAACATTTTCTGTACCTCGCTTCCTCAGTTTAATGCTTACCTCCCTCTGTAGGAGGCTGGTTCCTGGTATGAGATCAACCTTGATTCTCAGCCCTCTGTATTTTCTCTGTGCCCACACATTCAGACAAATAGAGCGCACAGTTAACAGCCTTAAACAGTGAGCCTCTGTGTGGACTAGAAGTGGAGTCCGGGGTGGGCAGTACTATTTCAGTTAACCATCTCATTGGACGGAGGGAATGTGTTTCTTTTTAAGGGTAACTGAAAATGAACAAGAGTCTTCAGCTTGCAGCCAGTTTATAATTATTATTTGGGTTTAAAGCGTAGTGACAATTGTCTGAACCTCTGAAAACATAATGGTAGTAAACACCTACCTTCAGAAACCAAAGTATTGGTTAATTCCGTTAATTCCATGCCTGTGTAAGTGCCTATTTCTAAAGAAATAACAATAATTTCATCTAGCAACTTCATGACAAGTGGAGAAGCGGTTTATGGCAAAATGAAAACCTAACCTGTTAATGTTCTTTAGGTACATTATAGTCATCAGATATTTAATCTTTGCACCTAAAGTAAAGCTTAATAAACCTACCATTAGAAATGCTGAGGTGGCCTTGTGCTTTATGAGCAGAAAGGGAAAAAAAAAAAGGCAAAGGACGAAGACATAGCTTCGTATATCTAATAGTAATGTAAGTTCTCCTGAACACTTTTTGGGTTAGACAGCTCATAGAGAAAAAGGTTTATGATCGAATAAGGGTGGGAGATACTGCACAAGACTGACAATGCACATTAGCATAATAAGGGCTCTAAGAAGTTGCATTAAAGAAACCTGTTTATTTAATTAACCAAGCACTTCTGAAAACTGACCAAATACCCCACAGAACACACCTAAAACAATGAGGTTATTTAGTACTTTCTAATTATGTCACATACTAACATAGTTACTAGATATCTAAAGTGTACCAGAGTATTAACTCACAACTCAAAACATTTTGCTGTTTGTAGTTCTCTCAAAATAAAGATAACCTGGGATTGTTCTCTGATTGCTTCCCAACCCCTATCAGAAACAGGAATTACCGTCTATAAATGTATAAGTATGTTGGTTTTGCCTTTTTGGTTGAAGATGCATCTAAAACACTTTCCAGCATATAAAAATATTTGTTGAATGAATGACTAAATAATCCTCATTTTCCCCCCTCATTCTAGTCAAGAGATAACTCTTCTAAACTGCTCTTCCAGACTCTCTAAGAGGTGTCAGCAACGTGTGATGCTACGAAAACACCTATTTAGGAGCACAATATAGAAGAAAGAACACAGACTGGCGCTAAACAGTCATATAAGAGTTTAAAGTCTGGTTGTACTAACTAGCCATGTGATCTTGAGCAGTTACTTTTTGCAAAACGGGAATTAAAACTGTTTTCATCTCCCAAGTCTACTGTGAAGAAAGTTCCTGGCATAATCCTGGCACACAGAAAGATTCAAAAAACTACAGTCATCTCTCTTTCTCCCTCATTCTTAATTTACTTTTCCTTAATTTAAACCCTGAGGAAACTCAGAGGTAAGTAAAACTTCTTGACAGACTATTAAATGAAATAAAGTAACCTAAAACAAATCCCACACTACTTTATAAAATAAAGAATTCGTTTCTAAAGGCTAAAATTATTTCAGTCCATTTTACTAAAGGTCTTGAGTACTGTAGTTTCTTTTAATTTTAATGTGTATTTCTTCTTTTAACCAAACTAATTCAGTGAAACTTGCAGCACATAATTTCATTAAATTACCCTATTTCCTGTCAAAGACTACATCATCTTCAAACTCAAAACAGCATAATTTTTACAATAAAACAACATATTGTCTCCCTCCTTCGACAATCTTCAAACATAAAAATTTTCCAAAGTAAACCAAGTTTAATTTTTCCACATATGCTAAAAACAATTGGAGTATAAAGTTGGACATTAAATATACACCTAATTTACACAAAGAAGAATGACTCTTGCTCGGTAATCTCAGATATTAACTCTCTTTTGAAGAGTCTGGGCTCATATTTATCTTGTTTCTGAAATTTGAAGCTATTTATAACATTGAGAAGTTGATTTGCTGATTAAAAGACTTTATAAGAGGGCTGAATTTCCTTTCGCTGTGTCAATCAGTGATTAGTGAATGAAGGAAAAATGAGAATCACGTATTAAAGTGGAAATGCACTAGCAACGTGGAGTTACCTGATGTGCTGACAAAATGACAAGGCAGTCAAGAGAAAAAGCTTCATTAAATGTGCTATTTACATTTCCAGTAAATCCAGTGTTTTAAAATTTTGACATTTGTTTTGAAACCAGATTCAAATTTAGTACATAGTGTTTCTCTGTTGGCAAGAGCCTCAAGAAAGTCAATGCCAATAAGTCTAGCTATTTTATATATACTTTTTGTGTGTTAGGGTATCAGAGGCCCCATGAATCCGGTCAAAATTAATACCACATGTTTATGGCTTTAGAGAAAGAAATGACTTGTCAGATTTCTATCATAAAACTAATTTGTATTTCTGTAATCTCACTGATAAGGCAGTAATAATATACATGGCAAACTCTCCCAAGAGCTAGCTCTTTTTTCTTAAGAACTGTGACTTTATACAGATACGATCAGATCACCGAAAAATACAGGCCAGTTTCTAGGCATGTCAAATATACTGCTCTAAACAGAGGGGCATAGTGCAGCCCTGAGCACATCCTTCTTAGGTTATTTTTAAGCCATTCTGATCTCATTAAAGTATTGACAAATACTCACCTGTCAGAAAAATCTTCCAGCATATTTTTTCACACAGTAATACAGCCAGTAACTCTGAGAGGAACCCAATGGCATCCTTCACTGGACTAATAAATTTCTATCTTTCTCTTTCTTGAAATTTGCCAACACACCACTGACACTGAGTGAAATTTTTCTGACTCAAGGAAAGAAAACCAGGAATATTTAAAGAATTTCTTAACAACACATACACACAGGAAAAACCCATATCCTGACTTGAAAAATAAGCAAACCATATCTAAAGAAGTTCTCAAATCCCCTTTAGCAAAAAGACCTCTGAAAAAGCAATTCCGGCTCATTGGAGACATTTACATTTTAGCTATGCTTAAAATTCTGGGGCTTTTACAGTCAGTTCTTTCCCTCACTGTCAACACAAGAACAATAAATAAATTTTTAAATTCATATTTTAAGTAGAATAAGTAATCACAGAATTCTGGAATGCAGTAAATGCAGCAACCTGAGAGAGACGGCACCTAAAGTTTCTCTTAAGATCACTAATTTCAAGGAATTTAGAACAGTGGCTCTAAAGAGCACTCTTGAATACCAGAACACTTCAAGAGAATATAGAGAAAATATGACAAAACCTATGAAATATTTACTGCTATAAATGACATGGCACTTCCAAATACTTGAAAATGATACTTCTGTGTGCCATACATATGACTCCAGTTACAGAGGATGCTTGAAGTTCCACTGGATTCATGACCCCTTGCAATAATTTAGCACCCAGGGGTCTGCCAATACTGCCCCAGAGCCTAATGTCCAAAATAGATTGCTCATAGAATTCAATAATATTAAATAAATGAAGTCAAGAAACATTTGAGTCAAATGCTGCCAGGTGCAGTGCTCCACAAAGGTGCTATAAAGATATGTTATACTGAGAGTCCCTGGCCCAGGCTCTCAGGATACCCTGAGTGTATTAGAGGTCTAACCTTTACAAGGTGTGCAACAAAAAGTACACTAAGCCATGGGAGATGTAAGAAAATTATGTTTAGTCATTTTAGCTATGAGAAATGAAAAACTGGTCAGGGAGAAAGTGAATGGGACTGTAATCTAAAAGGAAATGAGATCTGCTAACTTCTGAATGTTAAACCAACAACTAAACCAAAATTCTTACATTTTAAACCAAGTCACCACGATAAACTAAAATCTTTTAGGATTAGACTCTGGCCTCTGAATCACCACTACCCCAGGAAGAAGTGAAAAGCCTGGAGCCCTGGGTAGTCTTCAGCACTCTGGAAGCCCAGCCCTCCCAGTTCCCGCTGCTGTGAGCTCCACTAGGAAGATAAACCCAACACTGGAATGTGTTGGCCGGGCCAATTCCAGCCAGCCTACCTCTGCAGAGGACACTATTTAGAAAGTTCCCTGTTCCTTAACCGTTTGTCTACTGGGTCAAAAAACACCAAGACACAACAGGGGACAACAGGAGACAGAATTGTTTACACAGGTGCCACTTTCCACAGGCGGGGCTGGACTCAGATCACAGGGCTAATGACACTATGGGGGGTGTCCTCCTGCACCACATCGAGGAGCAGGGCCTGGGGAAAAAAACCCAAACAAAACTGGGTCAGGGGAGCCTCTTGTCTGATTTGCCAAGGTTTCATGTCAGAGGACACAGCAGATAAAATGAAACATACTACAGGAAAAGAACTTTATTTAGAAATGTAAAGATTTAGCTCAGACTTGCTTATTTAAGGCCTCCAGTTTTCTGGTTTTCTTTTTTTCTTAAAAGGAAATCACATTCCTTCACTAACCTCCTTCATCCATGCCCCCTCAGGCTGACTCTAAGTATTAGCAGTTTCTGTCCAGAGTTTAAATGACCTATGCCCTTCCACCCACTTTATCTTCTATAGGAATTCCATTCATCCTTTGTTAGCAACTGAAACCCATTGTACCATCGTTTTCCCTCTTACTTTTACTTATAGTCCTAAAGAAACTCTTAGCAGAGAAAGGAAATAGTTATCACTGGTTAGGGGGAAATAAGATGAAAAATAAATTTCAATACCATAAAGCAATACTTCTTTTTGGTAAGACAGACATAAAAGTTTCTAAAAAACATATGTGTATGTATATGCGTGCGCGCGGGCACACACACACACACACACAAACTCTATTTTTTTAATAACCCTTGAAAAACTGCTATCAAGTCAAATGTTACTTTCCTAATGATTTAGTAAATAATTTTCATTTCTAACTATTAAATCAAATACACATAACAGAAAAGGCTAGTAAATGACAATTAGCCATCTTCAGTTATACCAGTTTAACTTGTCCTAGTACTCCAAAGACAAAATAAGATGATAATGAGTTTTGAGTCAAGCATCAAATATCTAGCCTGAAACTGCCGTCAGACATACCTACCTCCTTCATTCAGATCCAGCTCCTAGAAAGCTGCCCAACACTGACTGACTGCAAGTAATTTGTCTTTCAAGAGAGAAAGCCAAGAAGTAGGCTGCGAGCCCTAACTATATACAAAACCCCCAGGCATGAATAACATATAAGAATTCTTCTCAAGACTCTAGTTTCTATGGAATTGAAAAAAAAACAGAAATGAGAAAAAAGATGAAAAACACCATACAAAATTAAAAAATGAGGCAGCTTGTTGGAGAATGATCTTTGTCTTAGCCAACCTGTCCTTCAGTTCTCAAACAAGAATCCACTTCATTCAGGAAGCTTTCCCTGCCGTCTATTTGAGTTGTTGTCACCCACCCCAAATTTTCCTACTGCATTCCCCTATTTACAGCATTTATT
This sequence comes from Pteropus alecto, assembly GCF_000325575.1. Classification (NCBI taxonomy): domain Eukaryota; kingdom Metazoa; phylum Chordata; class Mammalia; order Chiroptera; family Pteropodidae; genus Pteropus; species Pteropus alecto. The sequence continues at coordinate 17,437,775 of NW_006431918.1, read as the reverse complement.
GGCATGCATTTTAACTGTATAATTATTCCCTGCTGGAATTTAGGCCATTTGAGGAGAGGGACCATATCTAGCTTGTAATTGTAGTATTCTCAGTATCAAGCTTGGCCCATGATAAGTCAGTAAATATTACTAGAAAAATTAAATAATATGAATTCAAACTCTGGTTCTACCATTAATTCACACTGTGACATAAATACTCAAGTGTCCTTACCTGCAAAATAGAGACAGTAAGATATACGAGAAAGTGATGGCACAATTCATGGCACTCAATAAGTGTTAAATGTAAATGTTTTCCTTTCTTCATGCCTTTTCATTAGTCCACAAATCTCTCCATTCTGATAGGTCCCTTCTTGCCTTCCTCCCTCACTAATAGCTCTTCCCTTCTCACCTTCAACTTCTATGAATCTTTTTGCCATTTACCCTTTTCCATTTTCTTGCTTTTCCCTCCAGCTCCTCTTTCTGTATTTGCCTTGATGTTTATTTCCATCCTTTTACCACAACGGATTATATGCATTTGAAAACTACATACTTGACCTTCTAATTCACTCTAAGACAAAATGTTTTATGTGACTACTTGGCTCATACTCTAGATATATTTTAACCTATGTTTATTATGATGTATAATATGATGTAAAAATTGAAGAAATACGAGTTTTATAAATTAGCAATGAAACATTATGTACACTTTAGTTTATTATTTTCAAAAGAGATCTAAGCCTAATGGGGTATTTAAAATTAAAGGAAAAAAACCTACTGAAATAGAATTGCATTTATATAGTTTGCAAAAAAAAATTATTTTCATAATAATATGTACAACTTCGCATAATTATTTTTGTGGTGCTGTTTCAATGTCATGTTCTCAAAAAAAACCACTTTCATCAAAACAAAATTTGGTTCACAGGACGTGAAATAAGAACAAAATAAGAATAAACGACAACCACCACCACCACCACATATCCTTAAACCCAAAGTCCCATGAAAAGTCTCTACTCTATTGTCCATTAGTGAACAGGTTTTGGTGTTTCAACCCATTCTCTAGGAAACTAAATCCAAGATCACTGTGCTGCCACACCCACAGGGGAACTCAGATAAGCAGGTTATCACATCAGCACTTGTCTACTGTGAAGAGGAACTAAGTCAAACTCTTTTTAGATAGTTACTTCAATTTGAATGAAGGCCTTGTGTGCTTCTACAGCATTCTTCATAATTAAAGAGGGAAAACTCCATGAACAGAGTTAGAGCCTAGATAATGAATGTATAAATGTATGTGTGTAATTGATGGATGAAAGCATTCACATTTTTATTTCCGTGTATATCAGAGAATTTGTCAGATGCCAATAAAACTGGCACAAAGTCATGCTGACCCCAACGAAAGTCACCATCTGGCTGGCCACCACACTGATTCCACCCTCTTTCTTAAAGAGGGCTTTTCAAAGTGATAATAACTTATTTTACACTCTAATACCAAAAATATAACAAAAACTGCGAAACTCAGTTTTAGATACTTCTTCCTAATTGTAGCTAATGAATCTCTCCAATTTTCACAGTACTACTATTTAGCCTTTCATGAACAGTATTGAAGAGAAATGTTTCTATGATATCTTTGTTGTCTAGTTTCTAAAATAAACTCTGAAATATTTAATCATTACCAAAGAAAAAGTAAAAATTTCTAGTCTAAAGTAACAGAATGATACTATAACCTCAGGACTCTTTTTAATATTTAAGCAAATATCTACATATTTTTTCTTTTTTCAAAATTTCCTTCATTCTTTTTCTTTTTATATGGATTTTATTTCAGAGCAGTTTTAGGCTCACAGAAAAAAAGCAGTATGAATGAGAGTTCCCATACACCCCCTGCCCTTACACATGAAGAGCCGGTGCCCCACTAGCAACATCCCCCACCAGAGGGGTACATTTGTTACAACCAATGAGCCTACAATGACACATCTTCATTAACCAAACTCTAAAGTTTAGAGTTCACTCTTGATGTTGTATGTTCTATTGGTTTTGACAAACGTATAATTACATTCACCATTACAATATATGGAATATAGTTTCACTGTTGCAAAATTCCTTCAACCCTCTATGTAACTCCTAGCAACCACTGATCTTTTCATTGTCTCCACAGTTTTGCCTTTTCTAGAATGTCAAATAGTTGGAATCGTATAATATGTAGCTTTTTCAGATTGGCTTCTTCCATTTAGTAATATGCATTTAAGGTTCCTATATGTCTTTTCATGACTTGATAGCTCATTTCTTTCTAATGCTGAAAAATATTTCATTGTCTGAATGTATTACAGTTAATTTATCCATTCACCTACTGAAGGACATTCTTGTTTTCAATTTTTCACAATTATGGATAAAGCTGATATAAATGTCTGTGTGAATATAAGTTTTGACTCATGTGGGTAAATACCAAGGAGCACAATTGCTGGATCGTATGCTAATAGTATGTTTAGTTTTGTAAGCAATAGACAAACTGTCTTCCAAAGTGGCTATACAATTTTGCATTCCCACCAGCAATGAATGAAGTTCCTGTTGCTCCACATTCTCAACAGCATTTAGTGTTGTCGTGTTCTGGATTTTGGCCATTCCAACTGTTGTGTGGTAGGTATCTCACTGTTGTCTTAATTTACAGTTCCCTGATGACATACGATGTGGAATGTTTTTCTATACGCTTATTAACTATCTGTATATTTTCTTTGGTAAGGTTCCTGTTTCGGTCCTTTGCCTGATTTTGATAGGATTGTTTGCTTTCTTATTGTTGTTTTAAAAGTTCTTATAGATTGTAGATAACAGTCCTTTATTAGATGTGTCTTGCAAATATCTTCTCCCAGTCTGTGGCTTGTCTTATTCTTGTAACAGTGTCTTTTTTAGAGAAATTTTTTAATTTTAATGAAGGCTAGCTTCATAAATTTTCCTTCATAGATTGTGTCTTTGGTGTTTAATCTAGAAGTCATCATCATACCTAAGGTCGCCTAAATTTTCTATGTATATTCAAGGAGTTTTATACTTTGGTTTTTACATTTAAATCTGTGATCCATTTTGAGTGAATTTTTGGGAAGGGTGTAAGGTCTGTGTCTAGGTTCATTTTATTGCACTTTGACGTCCAGTTGTTCCGGCACCATTTGTTGAAAAGAGTATTTCTTATTTATTCTATCGTCTTTGCTCTTACGTCAAAAACCAGTTGACTATATTCACATGGGTATATTTCTGAGCCTTCTGTTGAATATTCATCTATTCTTTTGCCAGTACCACCCTATCTTGACTACTGTAGCTTTATATTAAAAGTTGGTTATTCCATCAACTTTGTTTTTGTTCTACATTGTGTTGGCTATTCTGGGTCTTTTGCCTCTCATATATCTGTGAAATTAGTTTGTTGATATCTGCAAAATAACCCGCTGGGATTTTGAATGAGATTACATTAAATTTATAGATCAAGTGGGAAGAACTGATATTTTGACAATGTAGAGTTCTCCTATTCATTAAGTACTTTTCCATTTATTAAGTTCTTCTTTGATTTCTTTCATCACAGTTTTGTAATTTTCTCCATATGGGTGTTGTACATAATCTCATTAGATTTATGCATAAGTATTTCATTTTTGAAAGTACTAATGTAAATATATTGTTTTTAATTTTGAATTCCACTTGTTCATTGCTGGTATACAGGAAAGCAATGAACTCGTATATATTAATCTTATATCCTGCAATGTTGATATAATTGCTTATTCATCCTAGGAGTTTTGGGGTCAATTCTTTAGAATTTTCTACATAGACAATCATGTCGTCTGCCAACAAAGACACTTATTTCTTCCTTTCCCAATCTGTATACATTTTATTTCCTTTTCTTGTCTTATTGCATTAGCTAAGACTACCAGTATGTTGAAAAAGAGTGCTGAGAGGAGGCATCTTTGCCTTTGAACCCAATTTTAATGGGAAAACTTCAAGTTTCTGACTGTTAAGTATGATGTTAGCTGTTAGGTTTTTGTAGATGTTATTTATCAAGTTGACATTCCCCTCTATTCCTGGTTTAATGGGAGTTTTATTATGAATGGCTATTGGATTTTGTCAAATGTTGTTTCTGCATATATTGATAATCACGTGGTTCTATCTTCTTTAGCCTGTTGATGTGATGGATTATATTAATTCATTTTTGAATGCTGAATAAGATGAGCTTGTATATCTATGATAAATCCCACTTGGTTATGGTGCACAATTCCTTTTATACATTATTGGATTCAATTTGCTAATACTTTGTTAAAGATTTTGCATGTATGTATATGAGAGATATTGGTCTGTAGTTTTCTTTTCTTATAACGTCTTTGTCTAATTTTGGTATTAGGGCAATGCTGGCCTCAGAATGAGTTAGAAAGTATTTGTTCTCTATCTTCTTAGATTGAGAAGAGATACAATCTCTTCCTTAAATGTTTAGTAGAACTCACCAGTGAACCCATCTTGGCCTAGTGCTTTCTATTTTGGAACGTTATTAATTATTGATTTGATTTCTTTAACAGATATAGCCCTATTCAGACTGCCTATTCATTTATTTTTGTTAATTATGGAAGTTGCATTTTATTTCAGAAACACCAAATTCATTGATTTATTATGTATGAATACATAGGATACTCGCTTGTTTTCTAATATTCAAGTAAAGTAGTATATGTAGCATATGTTAGCTATATGTCTAAGGCAGGCAAACTATAAATAAAAAATCTTTAAAAGTCCATAATCCATAAAAGTTTAGGAAAATTAGAAATTACAATGTTTTAAATTAAGAGGTTTAAGCATTTTAAAAATTAGTTTAGCATTCATTTCATGATTCCTGAATTAAAGATACCCAGTTATTTTTAATTGCTTTCCAGCCATTTTTGAAATATATTTTTAGGTAAATTTGCTATAACTGCCCTTACTTATTTTGTCGTTGTTTTAAGTATAAACAAAATCTATTCAATGACTGCTATGGAGCATAAAAATGTCTGTTCAGAAACAAGAAGTGCTTTCTCCTCATGTTTTCATATCAAAAACTCATGTTACACTCTAATATGTGACAAATATCTCATGAGAGCAATCCATCTGAAAATTACATCTACATGTGCACACCAGTATAACTGTTTAGTTATTCCAAGCAAAAATTTTCTCTAGTCTACTAGATACACATATATACATACATACACAAACTTTTTTTTATAACAAATCATTATCTGGGTGTGTTTAATTATTTCTTTAAGAGAGTTAAAATTAAACTAATTAAATCAAGTTAGAAATAAAATTTAAAAGAATGGTAGAATAGAAAGTTAATAAAAACTGTCTTGGGATATTGCCACCACGTAAAGAAGCTGGGCTAGACTGAGAAACCACAGAGAGAGAGAGAGGCCCAGGTAGCCTCTGCTGAGGTGCCAGATGTGAGGGTAAAGCCGCCTTCGATGTTCCAGCACAGGCCCGGCTGCCAGATGAAGGCAGCCTAAGCAGTGTGCACAACAGAGGGGCACGGCAGAGCCCAGCCAACCCAAGAATCATGACAAATAACAAATGATTGTTTTAAGACATTTGATTTAGTGTTGGTTTATTATACAGCAATAAAAAGTAATACAATATAGGCGAATATCTTTATAACTTGAGTTAATATAAATTTCTTAAACTTGCAGTCAAATTTATGAATGGGAATTATTCATCCATCTCTTTTATATTCTCCATTAACTGCTAACTTGAAAATTATTTTTAGAAAGCTAGTTAACAGTCTTTAGTATTTTTCCCCCACTATTTACGTTTTTGGTAAATGAAATGAATTTGGTATTTCATTTTTCATACACATTATAATAAAGTAAAATATCAGTTAGTACCTTGTATAGTAGACTTCCTATGGCCTTCTATAAAAGAAGCTGGTTTAGAATTTAAAATCTGTCTGGTACTATTCCTTACATGGTCAGGCAGGGCTTGGTTAACCACCATGAGCTGGGCGGGCTGGACAGGATCGATGATAGCAAAGGGAGCTATGGGCAGAACAGCTTAACCCGGGAAGAAGTCCAGAAGCTCGCAGGCAGAACACCAACACCAACAGCTGGGCAACAAAGCTATCACCATTAGGAATGTCTGCCACCAGGCAGTGAATCAGAGGTAATGGCTGGCAAAAATCAGGTAAAGTCAGTCAGGAAAAGGGCCCAGGACACTAGTCTGGAACTTGGGGTGGGGGTTTTTTAGGGGGGTTTGAAAGGGGAAGAAACACTAGAAACAGAAAGGCAAAGTCCATACCTGGAGGGTGTACAAAAATGGTTACTACCATGGGTTCTAGACAAAGGGTAAAGCCGCAAGATGTCACTTGATGGTTAGAAATAAAACACTGGTCTAGTTGAGGGACTTATTGTTTAATGAGTACAGAGTTACAGTTGGGGAAGCTGAAAAAGTTCTATAGATGGATACACAAAAATGTGGATATGCTTGATGCCACAGAATATTTTAAAATGGTAAATTACGTCACATATATTTTACTACAATGAAAAGAAAATTTTCAAAAACGTTTTCTAGCATCGCTGATCAAAAACACTGGTTCTCTTCAGTTTCCCTGGGAAACGCCCTATGATCCTCCAAAGCACTACATTACAAAGAACAGTCTACAGATTGAATTTACAGAAAGAAATTAATTCAAATGCGAATGCTTTTATCCCTAAGGAGAACAAGCAGTAGCCAGGGTCTGTGTTAGGATTGATTGATAGAATCATCTTTATTTAAAATATGTATGTACATATATGCACATTTATACTTACATACATATGCACATATATACATACACACAGACACACACACACGCTGGGGGGGGGCAAATATTTTATTATTTAAAATGTTTAGATATTTGCCGCTCTCCCCATAAAAATCAATGGCCTGAACTGGAACTCCTTTCACCCATTTTCCTGGAGTTAGGACCAGGACCCTCAGGACTGAGGTTCGGCCACTTTCAACACAGAAAAGGAAGGCTGCAGAGCACAGCCCGTTAGGAAACACCACTACCCATGATCCAAATGCAGAAAACGCCAAAACCATTTACTGTTCGCTTAACAATTAGATCAGCATTAATTGCCTATTTATAGCTGGTTAAAGCTAATATTAAAATGCATTTGTAGGTATGCAACATAGGTGTACTGCCTAATAAATACATGAATTACTTAATGGGAAAAAGAACCCCAGAATTAAAAAAATGTTAAGTAAAGGTAATCTAGAAGTAAATTTTGCTTCAGGTAATTAGGAGTTAACTGTTCTTTCAAGGTGCCTTAAAAACAGTGATATCAGAGTTTGGGTGGATCCACCCTCTAAAATATAGCCCTGAGCACAGAAGCAGGATTCCTCCACCCAAATACAATTCACCACAAAGCCTCCATACTCAGATTTCTTAATAACTTCCTTACGTAACAGAACTCACAGTAAGTCATCTGATTTCTCAACTCATAAAGAAAAAAATTAGGAGTAGCTGCAGAGATGCAAGCTTAATGAAGTGGAAGAGGTGAAAACTGACCGTCTAACATCTACAAAAGACAGATTCTGGATTGCGTTGAGGCACGGAGCAATAATGAGTTATGTAGTAGTAATCCTAAATCCTCCAGATAGGGTTAATCTATGCTGTGTACTCTCCCTTCAATCAGTGTAAGAAGTGCTTGATGTATTTAAGGAAAGATTTAATATAAATTAGAAAAAGAAAAAAGGTTTTGGAGTTTGACATCATAAACTACAGTTAGATAAATAATCATCCATGAATATACTTCATTTCCTAACCAATGTCAAATAAAGGAGCCACTGCTTTATTTTCAAAGTTTTCTTCCTAAAAGAAACTATTTCAATGCTATCAAAGATTATCTACTAAAAAAATAATGTGCTCTCCTGAAATCCCTTACCAAATATTTGAGGGAGGCATATAAGGGGCAGCTTTTGTTTGTTCTTGTCTACTGTTTTCTGTTTCCTTTGGGCCTATCTGCAGGCAGAGGGCCAGCAGACAGCTGCTCTGATTTCTCCAAGGGCCCAAACTCAAGAACTGTGTTCATGCATTCTTGCTTTTGCAACCAGGGGTTTATAAATGTTAAAAGTTAGAATATTTCATTTGGGCTCCCTTACTATTTAATCTAGAAGTAAATTACCAAGCAAGCAATCATCAGGGTCAATTATTTACTTGACACCCTGTGTAAATTAACTTTATTCGCTTAAATGTTGTGCTTTTTCTTCCCAGATTTTTATTTTGTCTCAGTTGACTAAATGATACTTGGATAGACAGTTTTTTATTAACAATCAACACCCATGTGATCAATCCAAATTATCAACCGGTGGTAATCTGAATTAGGGAAAAGGTGGAAGAAAGAAGAAAAGAGCAAGGAGAAACTTCTGGTTTATGCTTCAAAGAAATAGGAAAATTACTTCAAGTCAGTAAAAGTGAATCATCTGTCTACCAGCATGCCTCACATTACATTGCCCATCTGTAACTACGAGAGAAGTAACTAATGCAGGAAATTGTTTTGTGTTATAAACTGTGCATAATTTTCATTGTTTTAATAATGACATTTAAATTGCCATAATTTTCTTTCTTGACTCTGAACTTCTTATAAGTACAACTGTAACTACAACATCAAGTACTGTCCATGGTAAGCTGACTCTTCACATGAAGACAGATGAAGAATAAATTTTATTTTAAACACGTCATTACTGAGATCTATGATTAAATATTTACGCTAGCTGTCTTCAATCAAAAATGAACCAAATGAACTTCTGTTTGAGCCTCTCCTCCACTGGATAAATCTTCCTTTTTCTAGTACTTTTAGAGTGCATATTTTGGCAAGGGTGGATTGAGGAGTCGGGCAGGTGTTAGGGGTGGGGAATACTCGCTTTGTTCCAAGAAAGCAGCCATTATCTGGCCTTGGCGATGTCAGCGATCTGAAGTCCTGCCCACCTTTCAGCAGTCTGGGCACCTGAACACTCAGCTCCGGGGGAATCAGCTTTCACCACACTGGGTTCCTCAGTCAAATAACTGATCCATAAAGCTCTAGAGTTCACGATTATGGGAAAAAAGCATGAATACACTAAAAACCTCTTATTATTTATTGGTATGTAATGCATAAAGGAGCTTGAAATTACATGAAAACATAATCTGGAGTAAGAATCTATAAATCCATATATTTTATGAGGTTAGTATCTATAATTTTCAAGAACAAAGTCACTGCAGATGTTTTCATTATTGTTAAAATTAATGATATCGAAGGTCAGTCACAGGTAAAATTTGCCTTAAAGGCAGAAGTTTAGCAGACCAGTAATTCTGGTTTAGTTAAAAGTACATGGTCTTTGAACAACACGTGTCAAAACAGTTTAAACACAACTTAACTTTAATACCAAAAGGTCTCAAGTGGTTAATCAGAAATGAGAGGCACACACCACATTTCAGACTATTTTCAGATTGCTGACACATCATCATTCTGTGCTCTCTAGTGAGCAAGAGTAATCCTCAATGGCATTAAGATGAGAGGCTGAGCACGGAACCATGGGCAAGTCAAGTAATGATTTTATTCTTTTTGTCATTTTTCTTTCAAGTGGAAGATTCCTAACACTCTCTGCTTCTGACAATGTTTATAAACAACTCTGAGAAGCATCTGAATGCAAAAAAAGGTCTTTCCAACAAACTGTGACGAACAATCAACCAGCTGAGTCCTCATCGTGCAGATATGGATTTGGAAGTACTTTTAGACCTAGTTTCCACAAAAATAAAACTCAAAAATTGCCCCAATTGCTGGTTTTGATCTCCATAAAAGAAAAATAATGTATAAGTTAAGATTTGCCATAATCAGTTATACTAACAACTCTGTTCTTGGAAAATTTAGAAAACCTTAACATTGGCTATGAAGATTCAGTCAAATATATGCATTAGGCTAAAACTTTCATGACAGCATTTCATTTTAGCATATAGACACTATACTCTCTGTAACTTACCTTATAATATACAATGAAAGGCAACATCTTTTATGTCTTATAAGAATACGGCTGTTAAAATCAAGGTGACATAATGTTTCATTTGTTACTCCCTAAAATTTGCCATGAATTTTAAATTTATCATTCATGTAATATCTGCATTCTACAATTCTGATAGCCGTTTATTAAAGAGATCCTAAGTCTTTATATAGCACACACAGTGAACTGCTAAGCTAAAACATAAATTAGTGCTTAGTGGTTAAACAGACTAGAATAACAATACATTATATAATTCATCTTTCTATCAGAAAGACTTCCTCCCTTCACCCATCCAAAAAATACTCTACTAAGTTTTTTCCTTATAATATTATCAAGTATTGATGTCTGGTAGATGAACATATAGATTCAATCCATTTGCTTTTTTTCCTAAGGTTGACTTATTTTTCCTCTCAAGGCAAAACATACTGCAATATAAAATCAGCGATGTGGTGATTATTGCATGCTTTAAAATTATAAATCATTGGTTGCTCTGTATATTTTGATACCTTCCTAACAGGGACTTAGGATCATAGAGTTTAACTCTGAATTAACAAGTGTTAGATAAATATCATAACAAAATAATAACAAAGTCTGCATCAATAAAAGTGGAATCACAATCTGAGGGACATATTTCAGGCAGTTTATTACTTTCCTCGTTAATCTTTCACCTTCTAAAATGCATTTTACAACTATAAGTGAGAAAGAACTTTAACATTAACAACTCTCTATTCTGTGACACTTTAACTTTTATGGAACATGTTTATTCCCCATGTTCCGTGCTGTTTCCTACCATGCCTCTGATACATGAGTTCAGCTGATAAAATTCAGTCTTAAATGAAAAGTTCTGGGCTAACGATGAAGCCACATGGACTGTTGTAAATGCCTATGTGGACAGCATCCCTGTACTCCTGTGGATTTTTATGAGGTACAGTGTCATGTCTCACATGACTTGCCCAGGTGCAGCTTTTCACAAAGGTGAAACACCTGCAATATTGCCTCCAACTTTCTTCCCAAGTGGCATCAGTCCTCCAACATGTAGATGACTTTATGGCACGCCTCCAGGCATGAAACAAGGGCAGGGGGAACCTTTCTCCCAGGAAGAAAAGTGGGGATGCCACAGCATGAGGCAGGCAAGTGTCAGGCACTTGTTCATTCAGTCAATTCGTATTTTAAACTTATTCTACTCCATATCTTGAAAGTCAACAAATGTTTATTGAACACAGAGAACATGGCCACAGGCACTGTCCTAAGTGTTGGGTATATACTGCAAACAAGAGAAGCAAAGTCACTGCTCTCCTGAAGCTTATTTTCCAGTGAAGGAGACAGACAAACAGATCCACAAATAAATATACACGTAAATATCAGGCAGTGATAAATATAAAGAATATAAAGCTGGGTAAAGGCACAATGATTTTGGAGGATTTCTATAACAGTGATCAAAGAGAAGGTGAGCAGAGTTGAATCAAGTGAGACATGAAGTGATTCAAACAGTATGGGAGAACAAGGCTACTGCAGGACTCCAGGGGACTACGACAGCTTGGACTTGGGTGGTTTATAGTGGATGTGCTGGAAAGTAGTGCTATTCGGGGGCATTTTAAAGAAAGAGGCATCAGAATTTGCCAAAGGTGGCTTCACCCAGTTGGAGGAGAGTGTGAAGAGGGGAAGTCAACGATGAGGTAGGAATGGAAAATTGGGACTGGATCGCTGAGGGCCTAGAGAGCCAGCCCAAAATGTGTTGTCTCATTCTGTAGGTAACAGGGTACCAAAGTGGACTACATGCGTAAGCACAGCAATCCAATGGCAGTGTGCAGACTAACTGAGAAAGATGAGAAACTGAAAAGAGACCAGTCAGAGAGAAAGATCTATACCCTAGTCCTTGTGAGGAAAGGCAGAGGCTCTAAAATGATGAATCCAAAAGACATCATCGCAAAGACAAAGTAGTGCTGGTTAGCGACTGGCTGACCCTGAGATTACACCCAAGTTGATGGAAGGATGACAGGGCCATGGCCAAGGCTAGGCCATGGAGGGAGGAGATTTGAGAAGAAAGGCAGTAAGCCCAGCTTCAGCTTCAGACGTACAGGGTTTGAGTGCTGGCCAATCTCGCAGGTAGGAAAGTCAGCTGAATACTTGCAACCAGAGCTCAAGCACCAGTTAGGGCTGGGGATGACTGTTTGGGAGTTATCAGCAAAGTGGTGACCACTAAAGTCACAAGTTTGAAATCATGTCACCACCAGAGAGGAGACGGGCAGAGAAAATCTTGGATAGAATGTCAGATACAGGAGAAAGGAAAGAGGCAGTTTCAAGAACCCAGCTGTATGGAAGGTCAAATGCACAGATGTAAAGGAGGATAAAGACTGAGAAAAGCCTGATGGATTTTGTGACAAAGAATAGGCAGGAACTGTCAAGAATACAGCTTCGTCAAGAGAGAGAGGTGACTGCAAAGTGCTGAAGGAAGTGAGTCAGTCTAAGAAATACAGATGAGTGCACATTATTTGTCAAGGCTTGGTTATAAAAGCAATAAAAGTGGTAGCTTGAGGAGGTAGCAGAGTTGAGGGGAAGGTTTTTTTGTTTTGGGGGGGTGTCGTGTGTGTGTGTGTATGTGTGTGTCTTAAGGGTGAGAATTAATTTGAGGAGCTTATAGAGAAGAGTCAGTGGAAAGGGAGAGACTAAAATTGTGAGATGAAATCACGTACCACAGAACAAGATAACAGAAAAAATGGGCAGAGGCAGGATACCCTCGGAGAGGAGAAGGGACACTTCTTCCTTCGGCAGACAAGGGAAGATGATAAGGCCTGTGATCCACAGTTGCTGCCATGTTGCTGATAGCACCCCCTGAACATAACAGACTGGAGTCAATAGTATGTGAAACTACTGGGGGACCAACGAGGCAAGGAATAAAGCTATATTTAGTAACATAGTTCTGATAATCACTTTTAGGAGGAACAATATTCTGACTAATGCCATCATTCCAGTCAACGTCGTGACATCAGAACAACCAAATGCTGTGACTCACAGTTTGTCTCCTTTGTTTAGTATACTTAACATGAATGAAAGAGGTGGGTGGCTAAGTGCCTTTGGTAAGTGAATGAAGAAGAACCTTCTAGACAATGCAAAACATGCTATATATAAAAGAGCGTATTTTGTTTCTGAAAATAATTTAAACTCCTACTTGGTTTGTCTTTCACAATCACTTGACATTTATAATTCAGTCTCAACTTCATAAATCAAAAGGAGTCTGCTTTTCCCCTTAGCTGTCATGTCTATATATCAAGTTTTTTTCCTGGTTTCCATAACACTGCCATTCCACAGCAGTGAAAAGAAAATTCATACATAGAATGCTAGAATGAGGGAAAATTTGATGTAGCCTGATTAAAAAAAAGAAAGAAAAAAAAAAGGAGCAGGAGAAAACAGAATATATAGATGAATTAAGTAATTAAGGAGATAATCAATCAATCAATCACGGCTCATGCTAACCACCCCTCCCCTGAAAAAAGGGAGTTACAGAAAAAGCATAAGCCAACAGCAACTATCTTTAGGCCAGGAGCTTTTTAAATAACTGGGCATGATGCACCACCAATTTTATAGGAAACTTTTGTAGATAATGAAAATGTATCTTTGTAATCACATTTTATACAGTGTGCCAAAATTGTCAGTGAAGCTAAAGTCTTATAATTGTGATTGTGTGACAAATTCATGAGCTGAAATAACATTACTGACCCCCAATTCTAAATCTAAGCTGTACTACTTCAATTACCAAACTGGTTTTACAAATACACAAAACATAATCGAGAGTTCAATTAATATCAATTACAAAATGATAAGAATAGGAAAGACTAAAAAAATTAAGAAACAAATAACTATTCTCTATTTCACATATTTCACAAATGTTCTCGAATAAACTATATCGGCTTCCAAATTATTTCATCCTTCTCTGAAAGGTACATAGCAAAATGATTATGGAGACCATCCATGGCTACAAAAATATGAGGTTTTCTTAACAGGTGTCAGGTGTCAAGTTAGAATTTATGCTTTATAACTTGTAATGGAGCCCATAGCAACATAATGTTTCTTTTAAAATCTGAATTAGCATTTTATATGCTGAAACAACATTTGGCAAGGATAACTGGGATCTCTGGGCATTTCATAACATCTCTGCATTATTTAATTTACTGTACTACCATACTGATCCGTAATTACTCTGTGTGCCTTTCTCGACCAGTGGACTGGAAACGACTTGAGAGTAGAAAGACTACATACCCCCAGGCAGCAGAACAGTGCCATCGAGATAACCCCAGCCACCTTTAAGAGGAATGTCAAAGGGCAATAGTAGAATAGCTATAATGGAATTTCCCATAGGGAAGCGTGCTATCTTGGATACTTAAGCATAATCTACTGCATCCCAATTTGTTCCAATTCAGGAAATTTATAAGGAAAACTTAACAAAATAATGCCACAAGAGTAAATAAAGGGAACTCCATAAATCCTGGAGTTGTGAAGTGATTCTGAATCCCAATGCCTGATCTGAACTTTATTATGGATTTTATTTCCTATAAAAGTAACATAATGCATTTTTAATTCTTATCTTCCTTCAGCAAGTTGTATCACTATTCTACTTTTTAAATTGTTTTCAGAGCAATAAGTAGATCATTACTGAATACATATTCTAAATGTATACTTTCTACAAGAACTAAAAATCACTAGAAAATATTGGTCACAAATACAGGTACTCCACCTAAACAGATCACAATGTATGTGTGTACTGTAATAGTTTCCTATGTCTGTTGTAACAAATTACTATCAACTTCATGGCTTGAAAGCAATATGAATTTATTATCCTACAGTTCTGGAGGCTGCAAGTCCCAAAGGGGTCTCACTGGGCTAAAATTAGATGTTAGCAGGACTATATTCCTTTTTGGAGGCTCTGGGAAAGAATCCATTTTTTTGCCTTTACCAGCCTATGAAGGTTGCCTGCATGCTTTGGTGCACGTGTCTTCCTCCATGTTCAAAGCCAGCCACAGCAGTTTGAGCCCTCCTTACCTGGCTGGCATCACTCTGCTTTTCTCTGCTTCTCTCTTCCACTTCTAAAGGCCTTTGTGATTGTACTGGACCCATATGAATTCTCTGAGATCACCTTCTCATCTCAAGGTCAGCTAATTAGCAACTTTAATTCCATCCCCTTTGCCATGTAGAAATGTAGTAACAGGTTCCAAAGATTAGGATGTGGACATCTTTGGGGTAAAGGACATTATTCGGTCTGCCACAATTTGTAATCACCTATTAGTACACGTAACAGTGTATTTTTTCATACAAACACACAGACATACACACATAGACATACACCATACCCACAAACAAAAAATTCTTTCCGATTCCCTGCTCTAAATTATGAGTTCAAGACTAACTCTGATGAATAACTCTATAAACATCTACAATTTTGCAGTTTTAAATTTTATTTAAAAAAAAAAAGTCTGTTCTTGAGAGAAATTCCAGCTGGTTCTAAGAGTGTAAACCAGAAAATATCTTGCTTTAATTTAAAAAAAATAACAATAAAAGCACAGCAGCCAAAGAGCTCTCTTAGGTTCACAAATCGTTTCAAATCTATTATAGTAATCACATTTCAGAGCTTATTCTAGAAAAGGTCCTAAGTTCTGGAGGCCCTAAGTCCATGGTCATAATGCATCCTCTATAGGCTGGTTGACCTACGGCTATACTTTTGTTAAGTTAATTTTACTTTATCTCAAAAGAGTTGAGTTTTTCCAGAAACTCTCAAAAGTCTCTGTTTGGTTAATCAAAGATATCTGAACTCTGTCTCAACCGTCACTGCTTTCCAATAAAAATAAATCATGGCATTTTAATTGCAACCTCAGTTGTGGGAAAATGGACTCATCTTTACAATTCTACTTTTTTTATTAAGTGAAGAGACTTACATAGAATAATTAAAATATTTGAACTTAAATTAAGAATGGTTCTTTTGTCAAACAACTCAATTCTCTAATACTCCTTTTGGCTACTTTCTTTAAATAATGATCGAATTCAAAAGAATAATTTATGAATCTTCAAAATAGCAATTTAAATAGTAATTAATTTATTCTAAAATATATGACTTTAGGTTTCCCAAACTGCCTGTGTTCCTTGGAACACTTGGAAATGTAAATTGGTGCACCTCAAAACAAAACAAAATAAACACCCTATTCTGTGGTCACATACATTCAGGGAAAGATATATACCATGCCCTTCGTCTGAAGGCCACAAGGCACATTTACTGTTTAAAAGTCTCAAAGCACTGAAACCTCTAACTTTGTTCAACCTAACTATTTTCAGAAAGTTTTTCTAACACCCCAATAAATACCCTGGGCTGAGGCAGGAGGGTGAGAATAAAATACTAATGTATAGAATATCTCCTTAGAGTATTACTTATTGAGCGCTCTCATCACAAATGAGGAAAAAACAACCCCAGCTTAGCCCTTGAGAGTTTATGAGTTATACATGCGAGTGCCAAATGTAAAAAGGATGCCAAACTGCAACTACGACTAAGATTTACTTGAAACAACACAACTATGAAAATGTACTGCAGCCTCTAATTGTATTTATATGGATGGGCCATTAAAAAAAATAATATTTAACTCAGTATGGCTTTAAATGATCCAAGTCTAAACACATCATACCATGTTTATAAATAGTCAAAATGTACCTCACTCAAAATGCTGGCTCTGAAACAGAGCCATGGATAGTCCACCCACTACATAGAAAAAGTAGATCTGGATTTATAAAAGGCATTGCTAAGATTTTTTTTCTTCATCCACTGAATTAATCAAAACTAGTATTAAATTTAAATAAACTGAGGTGAATTTTGAAGAAATGGGAAATTTAATTGATTTTCACCCTGTTTTTAAATAAAATTCTAGAAATATTTCAATCTAAATGTAAAATCTCAACTTTAAGCTTAAAACATTAAGTATTAACTAGTCAAATATTACTGACTCTTCCCTTTAAAAAATTCTAGAAAATGCAATCTACTTAAGTTTATGGTTATCAAGTAAAAACAACGGTACCAGCTCAACAGGTTGAAAAACAATGTCTGGACAATAAGTGTCCTCCTGCTGTGAGATGATAAAGTACAGTGTAAAGACCACAAGCTCCGGAGCCTGGGGTTGGATCCCAGCTCTGCCTCACAGCAGCTGTGTGCGCTGGGCTTACATACCTCCTCAGTGCCTAGGTTTCTTCATTTATAAATGGAAGAGGGTAATAATACTTACCTCATGGAATTGTTGTGAAAGTTAACTGAGTTAAAACATGCCAAACACTTAGAATAGTACTGGACTGTAAGTATTCAACAAATGTGTCCTATTATTTGTTGTCTTTACTACACTCTACCTGATAATGTTTGTTGCCCCAAATTTGTTATTCATAAATAAAAAGTAAAATGAATTCCTCCTACATTCAAGATTCCAAATGGTCAAGATTAGTTTTTGCCCAAAGCTATGACAGGGCACTTACTCCTCTACCAACTACCCATAACCACCAACAACTACCCATTTCTGTTGCCGTCGGAGTCCTGAACCATCAAGGCCTTTTTTGACTGCCTGAACCATCTTTCTTTAATTACTGATTCGCCCAACTATAGTCATCAAATACCTACTGTATGTTTGGCACTATCCAACATTAGAAATACAAAGAAATATATAAGTATCAGATCCTGTCTTTAAAAACCTATTAGTCTAGAAGGAGAGTGAATAATAAAATTCAACGGTTAAAAATAAAATCTAAAATGGAAATGTATCCAAGATATAGCACTGGCAACAAGATATAATACTGACCGCCCTGCTGAGGGGAGAGTGTGCAAAGCCAGGGTTGGGCAGGTGGATGAAGGGAAGAAAGGCACTGTCGGGAGAGGGAGTGGCGCGCACAAAGGCAGACATGCAGGAACGGGCTTAGAGTGTTCTAAATACTGGATAGCCACTGAGGGCACGAGTGAGGCCATGTGAGGTGAGAGAGTAAGTGGATATCAGACCCAACAGGCCCTTGTAGACTGTGCTAAAATTTCTGGACTTCATTCACTATCCAATAGAAGGCTCTGAAGAGATTTAAACAGGGCACTTAGTGTTCAGATATGTTTGAGAAAGATCGTTTTTAGTAATGTAGAAGAAAAAAACAATAGGAATAGAAACTAGAAGGAACGGGTAGACCAGGTCATCAAGCTTCATGATTTTCATATGCTTTCAAAATTAGTTTACTCTTACAATAACTTTGTGTGGAGGGGGCATTATCAGTCCCATTAAATGTCAGAAACTGAGCTTCCACAAGATCAAAAGACTTGCCCAAGGCCACAGAATAATGGTAAAATAATGGCTAAAAGAGCCCCTTGAATGCAGGTCTTGTCATTCCACTGGCCTTCTCTCCTCAGCTCCTTGAAGTTAAAGTAAAAGGCAATCTTTGGTCATTTCACACCCCAGGGTAACAATGAACCTGGTTTAGTGAGGCAAATGAACTAACCTTGACTAATCTGATACTTTCTGATTGAAACAGCATTGTACATAGATCATAGCTACATAAAATGAAGTTGGTTCAGTAAATTCCTATAAACTGTGCTTTAGTCCTGAAAGTTGACTACCATTAGATATTTTTTACTCTTCTCTGGTGATGTGTTCAAACCTCCAAACAAGGTTCACACCCATCAAACAATTAAGCAGGATGTTGGTTTAATCCCTAAATCTCTCTGAATGTGATATAATCTACAAATCTGATCAGAGGTGGAAAGGGCCTGGCTATAAATATTAAACCTTAGTATACAGCAGATTATAATAAAATTCTAGTTTGCTCAAAATAGTTGGTAAATGGGATGTTCTGGTTAACTTGATGTTCTGATTATCTGGAAGTTAACATGTAGTCTATATATCATAGAAGAATTACCAATTTTCAAAGAATTAGACAAAAATAATTTAGAATTAAAACCATACTGACTATGATTATTCATGGTCTTCATTTTAATAGTTAAAGATAACTAACATGTACTGAAAGCTTACCATGGAGGCAGGTACTCCTCTAAGTGTTTTATATCTATTAACTCATTGCATTACATTTTACCTCATTAACTCATTGATAAACAAGGATTGTCAAAAGTCATGAAAAACAAATCAGGTTATTTTAATTTTTTTGTGGCTTGGCTTCTGAAAAAATGAAAGTTATATTTCATCATAATAACTCATTGACTGATTTTCTTCATAGCCTCCAGATAATGAGCAACTTAATCAGCAAGCCACCTCCCTCTACCCTATTATTTCACAGAACCATTACTCTTCCATACTTGTCAGCTCTGCCCTTACAAGCTGACATTTCATTAAGGCACATAATTGAAAATCTAGCTTTCAGGTAAGTCTAAGGGTCATCCTTCTCCTCATTTTCTCTAATTTTACCCCTGCCCCAGAGCAGCTATAGAACATTTTCTGTCTCTGTTAGTTACCATCTGCATCCCCATCCTGTACTCTGAGAAAGTCTCCAACCATCATTCTGATTCTTTACGTATCCCTAACACTGAAAAGTACTCCTGGTTTGTTGTTTTTCCATTCCTACCTCACTCTGCTAAATCTGCCCATTCAGTTCACCTGAATACCCCTAAGAGAGTAGTGTCCTCCTCCAAATTACTCTAGAACAAGGGATCTCCGCTGAGTGAGTGCATTCTCTCCTTTCCTCACCAGGTAACATTTGCCAATGCCAATTTTTTTGTTGTTTCTGCTGGTCAGCTGGAGGTGCTAGTGACCTCTAGTGGGTAGATTTCGGGGATGCTGCTAAATATTGTACAATGCCCAGAACAGATCCCACCCCCAAAAAAGAATCATCTAGCCTAAAATGTCAACGTGAGGCTCAGAAACCCTGATCGAGAGCATGATCTCGAACCAAGTACCACAATCTTCCAGTTCTAACAGGAAACATATTAACATATAACTCCTTAAATATACTGCCATAACAGTTAAAAGAACATTGGTTTTGGTGAAGAACATTTACTACATCTGAAGAGAGATATCCCAATAACTGCTTCCATGAGTGAAGATTAACACATTTCTAACACCAGACTTCTCATTCAATTGATTTTGCTATACCTCACAGTACAGCTTTGCTAGAATAGCTGCTTGGCAGTGTCTGAAAATAGCCTCATATTATTTCCAATAGGTCATTACAATGCTATTTACTACAACGGGAATCTACTTGCACTCTAAGGATTCTTTCTATTTAAAGTAATCCATAGTAAATCGATTTCTATTTCTAGGTCAGGGTTTCTCATCCTTGAACTACTGACACTTAGGTCTGATAATTCTCTGTTGGAAGGTGGCTGTCTTATGCATTGTAGGACATTTAGCAGCATCTCTGGCTTCTACTCACTAGATGACAGTAGCACTATCTTCCCCCATCCAGTATGACAAAATGTCTCCAGACATTGTCAAATGTCTCTTGGGGTGCAAAACCACTCCCATGCCCCCCCACCAACAACCACTGTTCTAGAACTAAAAAACAAAACAAAACAAAAGGCAACCTCTAAGTTTTCCACATCTAGATTTCATATATTAGGTATGCAGGGTACACATATATATAATAACTAAGTCAACAAGTTCTCTTATGTTGTTGATATTCTTAAAACAGGATTCCACCTATAATCTTTCTATGGGAAACAAGACTCAGCACATTTCCTTAATTCTTAATAAATATAAGTGAAAATATACAAACTTTAGATAGCATCCAAGCATTATGAAAACCTGGCTTACATAATACATAATATCCCTACAGACAAACCTGGTCATCAAACTGTTTTGCTTATAGTTAAGTTTTTAGAGATGTCATTTACTCTGTAACATGATAAAATTCATAATAAAAAATTCTAACATGTATTCAATATTTACTATGAATTCCAAACTTACTATTCTAATAGCAATACACAGACACACATAATTTTAAAATCCCTTTCAATGATGCAGTAACTGCATATGATAGGTACTATTATTATTCCTATTTAAATATGAGGCAATCAAAGCTCAGAGCAGTTAAGTAACTTGCCAAAGGTCACACAGGTAATCTGTGACAGAGCTGGCATTTCAATCCAAGAAACCTGACTCCAGAATCCAGGTCCTTACCTATTATGCTATACCATTTCTCATATAATAGCAGGCCATATTACTAATCACAAGTTATATAATAATGAGCATTTACAGGGGGATTTAACTTAATTTCTTTCAATGACATATCCTCTGTATCCTGAGTGACAAAACTCTCAGGATAATGCATGCCTCAGGACACTTGCCACGCATTTTCTTACAGTTACAGTCACTGTGCTGCAACAATGGCACAGCCTCTATTGCCCAACTGCCAGGATTCCAGTCCTGGCTCTACCACTGTGGTAATCATTAGTGCTGGTCACCAACATTCCAATTCTTCTCTCTCCCTGGGCACATGGCAGGACTGCCCCTCCCCACTTCCTTTAAATGGAGTCATCACCAAGTGACCTGGTTTAGACAATAAAATATGAGCAGAAGTAAAATGTGTCACTTCCAAGTGGAAGCTAGAGCTTGACTCGCCAGTTCCCATCCTAAAAGTGTGTGTTGAGATAGAGCCTTTGTCCACCTGGGTCTTTGAGTAACTACTAAAAGTTCCCTGAGTAGAGGTCCCCTGAGATACCACACTGTATCATGAGTGAGAAATAAGTCTTTGCTGTGTTAAGTCACTCAAATTTAAGGGTTGTTCGTTACTTTACCATAACACAGTTACTTATTAGCTGTGTGACCTTAAACAAGTTATATAACTTCTCTATTTCCTCACCTGTAAAACTGAGATAATAGCAACTACCTCATACTGTTACTGTGAGAATTAAACAAGTAAATACACATAAAACACCCAGGACATTGCCTGGCACATAGCGAGAACCCACTATTTACCCCAGATACTCTCCTGAAAGCAAACTCACATTATCACTGTGGTCATGGGTGTCTACAACATGAGCAACAGATATGTAAATAGATAAATGTTGTGTCTATGTTGTTTCTTATTATTCTAGTAATAAAATGGTAAATATGCAGACTCAAAAGCTAATAAATAATTGATTGACAGGCATTAAGCTGAATAACAAAACCCAGGATCCCTTCTGCTACAAAATGACCAAAAAAAAGAAAAAAAGAAAGAAAACAGAAGAGAGATGACTACTTAAACAAACAGCTCAGCTTTTGCTTCTGCTTCATCCTCCGCCAGTACACATATAAACAAACACAAACACACACACACACATGTGCACACACATACGCACGTACCCTTCTCAATAAACAGATTTAATTTACCAACCAAGTAGAAAGAGATTCATCAGAAGGAGCCAAAAATGTGGTGCCAACTGGCTGTGTGACGTGCACAGTAATGTCTACTAATGAACCAGCACCTGACATCTAGTAACTGGGAACAGAATAAGCAGATAGAAAAGAAGTGATGTGATGTGGAAAACCAACCTGGAATGTTCCTAGCCACATAGTGAATGTAACTTGTTTAGAAAGAGGGTCATGCTTAGACTAGCATGCTACAAATAAAAGATTCTCGAGTCTTTACTAGACATAAATTTTAGTGAAAAAGACATTCTTATAGGTAGAGAGATGAACCACATTAATGTACTGAAAAAATACCCTCCCCTACTGAAACATAACTTAGTCAGGGGGCTGGTGTAATAAAATGCATACATGGAGTTTTACATATTTTTAAATGCAGATTTGAATAAGGCCCTGGATATGTTCGAAGGAGGTTATGACATATCCAGCCGAGTCACATGTAGTATGATGGAATCAGAAGTTTTGTTGTGGCGAGTTATACAGAGTTTTTAAAAAACTCAGGGGTACCCTGAGACCAGAAAGGTCAGCAAGAAGATATGAGAGAGTGAAGATGAAGGTCAACTGGACATATATTACTGGTGAGGAATTAGTAATAAGACTAATAAGAGAGAATGCCCTATAATCTTAATTAGGTACAAGAAATAAGCTTATTCGAGACCTGTGGTTCCTAACGTTTTTGGGTTATGGAGCCTTAGGAGGGTTGGAGGAGTGTGTGTGGCCCCTCTCTCCAGAAAGAAAAAAAGTACAACTTCATGTACACACAGAATACTTCATACAAACTCGGAAGAAAAGAGAAAAAAACCAGAGATTTCTGGGCACTCTAGACTTATGTATATCTAAGGTCACAGAGAAGAAGAAATGAGGGAATAGAATAGGAACTTCTTCTGGAACTAGAAGATGGGAAGCTAAAACCAATGGTTTGACAAAAGACTGAATATCAGAACAAAGGGATGAGCCAGAAAGACAACACGACCTCTGTAAGCACTTGGCCACCACTCCAAGACACCTTTAGAAAAATGCTGCTCACGTAGCATAATTTTTCTACATTATGATTGATGAGATGTGACAAAACTGAGGTTTGAGGTTAAAAAAAAAAAAAAGTTGAGAATTAAGAATATCTCCAGACTTGTCCAGAATTGGGACATTAGCCTAAGTCTGACCCTGGCTAAATGATGTCACCCCACAAACCGTCTTCGCTACTAAGAAAAAGGCAGAATATTAAGCTTCCATTAAGCTGCTATACCCCCACCACCCATTACCGATGCCTTGTTCCAAACACACAGTCCATTCTTATAGATCTGTCCTAATAAATGCCTGTGAGGTAGAGAAGGCTGAGAATTAAGGGCTGTTGTCTATCAGGGGGAAATGACTTTCTAAGATCAGATTTGACAGCAGAAAGTCAAGAATCAGCTCTGCGCTCCTTTCACGAGGAACAAGTCATTGCCTCCTTCATTCTGGCACAATTCAGCCAAAATACTGCCAGGGTCTACTCCTCCACATCATCTAACTGCTAAATAAAAATCACCACAGGATGGTTAGCTTAGGGAACATTCACTTCCACTGTGAAAACACTTTGGATGCACCAACACATTGCTTTATATAAAGAATTCTTTTATTATCATCATCTTCCATCTACTCCCTCCTGCCTCGCATTCAGTTCTGCCTGCCAACACTTCAGAAGCAGCATTCACAGCTTCCCTATCTTTTTTCCTCCTATTTGATTTTTAGGATATATAATTAGCTATTTTAGGCTCAAAATTAATAAGTAAATAATTCACAAGCTAATTCTTTTTCCTCCCTTGCCCTTTTCTAGTCTTAGTATATCATATCTATCTTTCATGCACTCTCAAAAATAATAGTGTAACTGCTTGGCACTGTCCTTGCTCAATTCTTAAATATTAGAATATACGAGATACATTTGGCTTATTTAAGTAATGCTTTGTTGGTCTTTCTTCTTATTTCCCCAACATAGATTTTTTTGCCTTTTTACAACCATATGTGGGTTCTGTTCTGCCCAAGAATGTAACAATAAGAAAGGTTATAAATCTACCTACTTTGTATAAAGGGAATATTTTTGTTACCATCACATACTTTTATTGAATCATGAAGAATACCATGCAGGCCAAGTGCATAAGTGACATACAGAAAAAGCCTGATGTTCAAGAAGTCAAGCATAGAAGGAAATAATGAGAGGTTAATGAAGTAAGCTCTGAGTCACAAGCATTGCTCAGAAAATAAAATAGACATCTGTAAGGATCAACCTTGGAACTAGTCACTGCTACTCATTGGGTATACTATATTCGTTTTTATTGAAATAACTATTCGAAGACTTTTCCAAAGAAATTAAAAGTCATAGTCTAAGGTTTAAAACTTTTAACCATTCTAGCTTTAGCAATGTCTCATTATCAAACATTTCTACATTGATGAAATGAGTACATTATTTTAAAGTACTCAGAATAACTGCAATTAATTGCCAATTATAACACAAAACCAATCAATTAAAAACTTCTTTAAAAAATAAAGATCTACAATGAAAATTACAAAGTACAAACTCTCAAAGTGGACACTGGAATATCTAAGAGTGAAATCTTAAGACAATCAACTTTTTCAATGTCAATTAAAATTTTTCAAGATGTTTTATAATAAATGCAGTTTCACTTAATTATTTAAGGAAGAAGTTTGAGAAATTGTGTTCAACTTAGGATACTAATCTGCTTTATTTATTACCTGACTACACTTCAATGTGAACCCTTCATCCAGCACAATGATCTATGTGCTTATAAGACCTAATCGAACATCATCCAAGCATCCCCCTCATCGCAGGGAAGACTTCTAGCAAGGAGTGAAGCTTCATTTTTTTAAAAAAAAAAAAAAGAAAGAAAGAAAAAGAAACATTTAGTAGGGGTTAACAAATTTAATCCCATGCCCCTGCTCAAGTCTATAAGAAATGAACCAAAATTTAAATATTCCCTAATTAATACAGGAAATATATGCTAAATACTATTTAGAAGGGACTTGAACAGATTTTCTTCAGCAGACAGGCAGTGACATTCACCCCTAATTCGGTATAGAATTGTTTGGCCTGAATTTCTGGGGGTTCTGTTCGCATTTTAAATCACCAACTACTAAAGTAAAGGCATTAGAGGAAGAGAAGAGCTGGTAAGCATCTGAACAAGGAGATGTGTTTCGGTTATAGGCCCACTGTCAGTATCAGTACAACTGAGTTCCACCTGGGCAGACACTGAGAAAGCTAGCATGTCCTGGAGTAGGAGCCAAGTTCAGCTGCGCCACAGATTCACCTAAACCGAAAGGTGAATATGGTTATCTTTTCCAAATGAAAAATCAAAAGCACAGGCTGAGATCCTTCTGAAATGTCATTTGGACAACTTGAGCCGGTAGCGTGGTTGCTGAAACACATACTGCTCTGGGGACATAGAAGCTAGCTCCTTCCTATAAAGCTGTCTGATGCTTGGCGAAGTCAATGCTGTAGGTTTCTCTGGCCCTTATGCCCAGGGTCCCTAAGACTATTGACCAGGCAGTTAAACAGCAGAAAGCATAGCATCAAAACTGTTTTTGAAAAATATGATACAAAAGTTTCAGGTCATTCATATTTTGAATAAAATCTGAAGATTATATGAGAACAATAAAGCTTATATGCCAAAAGTATTATAAATAGGATCCTTTGATGAGAAAGGAGGAATCTGAGTCTTAATTAAATATTTTTCTACTTCAATTAGATTACAACAGAGGAATAAAAATTATAATGCTTAATTATCCTCTGTCATTGTCCCTAAAGGGGAAATACTCTGCCTAAATCATTTCAGTCATTAATCTGATATGTGATTTAATCACAAACATAAAGCTTACTTCCATGAAAACTTTTTTCCCCACAAAGACACCTCCCTTGTGCTGTGGCCCAAATTCTAGCATCTAAGTAATCTTTTTCTGTAAAGCAATATTTTTAGGATGAAATACCACTTCCAACACGATACCCTGAAGAAAGAAAGATTTGAAACATTAAATTCATGTCTTAATCATTAAGATTGGCACTTACACTTTGGAAGTGTTTTCTCTCAAACATCAGTGGGCACAAGAACATGTTCGAAATACAGATTCCTGTGTCCCAGCCCCAGGAAATCAAAATCAGTGGGTCTGGGATGGGACTAGGAATCTGAATTTTTAATAAGCACCCTAGTGTTTCTGATGCAGGTAGTTTTGAAAAATAGTACAGCTGGGAAGAGAATTCATTTCCATTATAGCTATCTAGTCTTCATCCCCTTCTCCCAACTCCATGATTTTTTTTTCATTTGACACTTTTTAAACAATCCCTAGTTGGATTACTATTTTTCAAGGAAATTTTTGAAATGTCATTTTTATCTCAACTACAGAATAACAATAACACCAAAAGGCATGGCAGACTACGAGAAAGCTGAAAAGCTCACCTGCTCTAAGGAATCACTGGAAATTAGAACTGAATGGGATCTTGATCATTCTAAGCTAATTCTCTCATCTTAATCTTTAAACAATATTTTAAGCACTCCCAACTATTAATTTTGTTATCTATATTCTCCAGTTACCTCATTCACACTACAAAGTAAGAGGATGCCTGAAATGTAAATCAGTCTCAACAGCCTCTTACACTGGGTTTTCAATAAGTCTTGCTTTCATTTACCATGTTTTCCTGTTTGAACTTTAGAATTGGGATTCTTTATCTTATCCCTTTATTTCATTATTTTCCAAAAGATGACTTAGAACCTTCTGGAAATTCCTACCCAACCACAGATGTAATTTGTTGCACTGACTACGGTAAACTTATATTTTTAAATCACAAATTCAGATTTTCACTTAAATAATGGCAGACACGGCAAGCTACTCTGGAGTTGCCAAAGTCAATATGTTAAGTCTGTCTCTAGGGCAACAGACTAAAGAGTAGTAAATGAGGTTTTGAACTGCATTCCTGTTCATTTCTGATTTAGCAACAGGCTTCTACATGC
The DNA here is from genome assembly GCF_000325575.1 of Pteropus alecto. NCBI lineage: Eukaryota > Metazoa > Chordata > Mammalia > Chiroptera > Pteropodidae > Pteropus > Pteropus alecto. The sequence continues at coordinate 17,410,456 of NW_006431918.1, read as the reverse complement.
TCCCATTATGCTCTGGCCATCCTTTTGTCTGATCTCAAAATTACATGGAGTGACTTTTGAATTGTTGTTCTACTATTTTTGTAAGACACTGTTTCAATTTTTCTTGCTGTTTCCACACGTGATTTTTTTTGATTTTCACTATTAGTCATCACATGTGGCTGCCCTATATAAACACACAAACATACATGCGCCTCACCAATATTTTAAAATTTTTCCATGTGAATTGAGGACCATAAGTATTCAGTGGCTTAATTAGAAAACTGCAAACCCTCCACACAATGGAGCAGTGCTGATTCAGTAAGTACTTCCTGCTGCTTTTGAAAAACTCTTCCCAGTTTTTTTTTTTAAAGACACTAGACAGATGATCTCTTTCTAACCAATTCTAAAATTTCTCATCTTTATTGAGGACACAAGAATATACTGCCAGTGCCAGAATGTCAATCAATCTAAATTCTCCTAGACCATAAATTAATAATTTAAATTCATCTAACTATAACCAGCATTACTTGAAGGCAAAAGATAGAAAATCCAATGTTCTAACTAAGCAAAATGCATAGAGGGATATTTAAGATAAGCTGATATGTGAAGAATGTCTAATAAAATAATACACAAGACAGAGTAATGATTTTTTAAGTTGCACATATTTCGGTTCTATTGTTATAACCTGTTAATTCCTTTAATATTTTTAAATCGTCCTATTATTTAACATTTTATTAATAAGAAAAAGGGTGGTATACAAGGTACTGAAATTATAAAAATCAGAAATATGAGTTACCCAGTTTTTAGTAAAGGTTATGCGAAAGTTACATACTTATATAGATCACTTGACACACAGAGGTAAATATCTACAGTAAACATACCCATATTCTGTAAGCAGATATTCCATCATGATGATAGCATGACTGGCATCAAACATCTGCTAAAATAATATAATTATCTTTTGCTATATTACAAACCAAATTCCTAAATTGGTCTAGATTTAAAAGAATTTGCTTAGGTTTACCATAACAAGAATAGTTTGTTTCAAAGATTAAAGGAAGAATAAAGTTATCGAACTCAACTTTAGCTCTACCAGCTCCAATAGGGTAACCTCAAAGAAGGAAATGAAATGAAACTGTGCCCTCTGAACAAATCTATTTAGATTTAAGGCTGTGTCTGTGAAAGAAATGTGAACAGAAGACTCTAATGACTGTGCATTCTAGAGTCATAGCACAAACCACGCTGAACAATAATCTACATATTCCAACGCCCACGTTTCAAATCTCCACCTAAGTTTGTCTCTTGTTCACACAAATCCACTGATAGTCACAGATGAAGCCAAAGATGAAGCTTGTGTTCTTAAACCATGAGTAGCACAAAGTCCAGAAAACAAAGCTCCAACTAGCCTAACATCGCCAGCTCTTTATCCTCAAGATCCTGCTCTTGAAGGAGAAAACCTACATGGAGAAAACACATAATCCAGCTATAAATAATGATAGTAAACTTCAGTTTTTTGCTACAAAAAAATTGGTCAGAAATAAAGCAAACGCGGCTGAAAGAAAAATTGCTGTGGTAGGTCAGAAATAAGGAATCCAGCCTTGTAACTGCAAGGTATCCTATAAAATGAAAATGTAATTTATAAATCATTTTTAATGCTACCGGGAACCAAAGGAAAGGCAATAGGGGAGTATTTTTACAAGACCACCTTCAATAGGTTCTTCCCATAAAATAATCTACTGAAGAGAAAAATGGTCACGTTAGTTTTTAAAGAAAGGCAGGGAAAACATCTCTGTTCATTCACCTGTACAAATATCAATTGCTTAAGCCAGCAAGAAAAACATAGTTTTGTCAGGGGTGTCACATCTATTGTAAGTTGCAACCACTGAAGACCTGATGGGTATAAAACTACTTCAGAAGCCCAGATGACACTTTTACCTGGCCGCTCTACCTTGCTAATGGTCTTTCATGCTAATGGTATGTTGTTAGGCAAGGTGTTACTTATTCAAGTTTTACTCTGAAACTCAAATTATTTCATAACATTCAGAATAGGACTTAGGTATAGTTTACTCCAAACTGGACCATGAGAAAAATATTTTACAGAGAGAATTCAGCTTTCCAAAAATAAGATTTAAAAGGGGGGAAGGGAACATAAAATTTCCCTAGAATGTCTTAATCTTTCCATCTACGTATGTTGTATGGGTATATCTCTGAAATATCAGATTGAGCTGGGAAGATGTGTAATCCTGTTCATGTGCATTCTGTCACTTTGTTCTGCTCCAAAGACACTGATGAGGTCATGCTTAATGGCCAAAAAATTCACTATGTGCCTATAGGAGAAAGTAGAAAGAGATAGGCAGGCCTGCGGGTGTGATTATCTATTTAAGCATGCAACTGTATTTTAAACATAATTAGACTAATTGCCTCCCAATCTTAGCTGATGCATCTGCACACGCAATTAATTAGAACTGATTTTAAAAGCCAGTTTGGAATCCTTTGTTCCCCACTTCCTACAAATTGAATTACCAAGGAACAAATTTAATTTTTCAACTTTTATTTTAAGAGAGAGACAAATTTACATTAATTGGGTCTGATCCACTAATGTAAGTCATTTAACTAGCAATTATTTTACTCTGAAAGTAAAAGCCAATTCAAATTTTTTCATCTATAAAATAATTCCCTGGTAAATATGACAATCTTGCAAGGCTGTTGTAGAAAAATTTAAATAATCTCATAGCTGTTTATCTAAAAAAAGGGAGGTAGGAAATAAAGTTCCATACTGCAAGAAAATTAGAAAATTACACTCTTAAAGCTACCTTTTACCATGTGCTTTATTCTCCACTGGTTTTTCTAGTATAAATCACATGTAGTTAAGGAATTGAACATTAGGGACTATTTAACAGAGTAAGACGTGATAACTCTGGAAAAAGGGTGGTCACTGAGGACAAAGGCTCAGACACTGACACTGGAGATGGGCTGCGAAGAGGCAGCAGTGAGGGACAAGAAGAGGCAAACAGTGAAAAGGGTGTAAAAGAGAAAAAGCAAGCTTGATAGGTTTACAGAGATTGCAGCGGGTGAACAGGAGAGGCAGTCAAACTAGTTTAGGGCTCTCCCAAATAAATATTTGCGGAGGGAATAGGTGGTGGACAGTGTCCACAGCAGTCTTAGAGGTGTGTACCTGATCCAGGGAACATTGAGCAATACGTGATAAGTGAGGGGAGCCACAGAGTCGTACCCACAGGCCTGGTGATGTGCGGCAAATGTGAAGGTGGGAGTTAGAGCTTTGAGAATGGGAAGCTGGGTGAGTGGACCTGAGATAACCATAATCTGTGCCTGAGCTTTGACCCTGAGTTCAGGAGGAAGGCTGGAATCAGAACAGGTGAAGAAAGTGGTGTCACCTGACAAATGACAGCAACACATATGCGGGGCAGAGGGCAAAATCTTGTGCTAGGGCCAGAGAATAGTATTACTGAACTGAAGATGACACAAGGGTTTCTGACTTTGTGATCTGAGTCTGAGGAGGTATCGTGACATTCCTGTAGATGACGGAAACTCTAAAATGGATAATGAGAATAGAAATAGGAAAGGGAGACACATTGTTTCCCAATGCTGGGCTTGCTTGGAATAGCTCACCCGGTAGGTGTCAGTGATGATCCAGATGTTGACACCAAGAGTTACTCCAGTTTGAACAGTGCTGCCTACTTACAGTGACCTTGCAGAACTGCCCCAAATCGTTTCAGGTGATTCCCCATTAAGGAGTTGAGAAGACATCCTCTAATTCTATGTGGAAAGCAGATCAAGTACCAATACATGGTAAAGCACATAAGTGTCTGTTAGTGAAAAAAATACAAAGGTCCATCTCATTGTTGGATGCACACAGGACAATAATGAGAAAAGTGAATTTTCAGCAAGCTGTGATTCCTTGAGTCAATAAGTGAGAGAAAACATGTAGATTTTAAGCATGGTAATTAATGAAACGTGGCTACAGTTATGTTCATGAGTGCCTACACAGAGTGCCTACACTTAAGTGAATTCCACATGTAATATATACAACCACGATTAGATTAGGAAAAGGAAATTCATTTCCAACATTAACCAAAGGCTCAGGATATTCAACAGAATCAACTCGCAATTCAGTTGTATTATTTTGCAAAGGAAAAATAAAGGATATCTGAAGGCTAATTTAAACCCACACTACATCGTATGAGGAAATATGCTGAAGTCACGACACAGCCAAGATTAATAGGTGTTTCCACCCACTTCTTAAACAGTTTTAGGTACAGAAAACAATGTTACTACTCTTCCCAAGAACAGTTTAAGCATAAGAATTTGCAGAAATAGTGAAAAAGATAGTGTTCCTTTCATGTTCTCATTATCTGGTGTCCCAGGTAGCTTTAAAAGTATTAGTAATGAAGTACACTGACGCTGTCAGTTATAAAGGGCGTGTATTCATTTCCGAAAGCTAAAAACAGAGATACTGCTATAGCTAGAAATCATGTTGCTCATCTCCTGGGCTGAGAAAAAAAGCCTCACAGCAAGATAATTTTTAAAAATCATTCCATATTTACCTTTATAAAACAAAACAGTACAAAATGAATGACCAAATGAGAAAATATGACACTTTAATTTTCTCATCTATAGAAATATTCAGTTCCAACTTAAACATCTGAATGATTAACAATCATTTTTCGATTTGTCACATTTTTCAACATGAGGTTGACAGAGCAATTAAGACCAACATACATCAAATAAAACTCATTCGCTAGTTTGTTAATTTAACAAACTTACTGAGGTCCTACTATGTACAGGCAGTGCTCTAGCTGCTGGGAATACGGACAAGAATAAGTTCAGTCAAAGTCCTGGCCCTCACAGAGCTTACTATCTACTGGTAGGTGGCAGGGAGGTGGGCTGTAAACATATAAATATATAGTTTTAAATGAACTTTAAGTGCCAAAAATAAACTAATAAAGCATGGCAAGGCTATAAGACTGACAAGAGTGAGGAACTTTTTTGGATATGGTGCTCAGAGAGGACCCTTCTAAGGAACTGAGATTTTAAAAGAGATCAAATTGAAGCAAAGGAGCAAGGCATGTTGAAATCTAGGTAAAAGAAGACCTTCCTTCCAGGCAGGGCAAGGAGCAGGTACAAAGGCCTTGGTGGTTTGATGAATAGCAAGAAAGCCTGTAAGGCTGGAGCAAAATACATGAGCTTAAAAGATAAGGTGAAGGAAAAGACATGACTCAGTTATACTGCGTTGGTCTAATGGACCATTACATAGTTTTGATCAAGAGAGTGTCATGTCACACTGAGATGCATGGGTAGGACTCTAGCAGTCACAGGTGGAGGGTGCAACAGGAAGATTAGTTAGGAAGACTATTTCGATAAAGCTTAATCTGATACTCTCTAAATGCTTTCACTCTTTAGATTTTGTGGGGGTGAAGGGGCAGTGGTGGTGGTGGTGTAGAAAGCTACTTCTTAAATTTAATTCTATCTAAAGAGAAAGACATAAAGACATTTATATACTCTCTATACACACCCCTCCCAGTGACTTTATTAGTTTGAATAATTGGAAACTATTGTTTCAAATAACTGCAGTCAAGCAGCCTTAATATCATGCACAAAAGATGACCATCCTCCTTTCTTTTACTATAACTACATGAAAGTCATGTAGAAGTGAATAGTTCTTTTGTCCTTAAACAGGCTATTTGAAAAACAGAAGTATAGTGTCTTTTACTGTCAATTTATGGTTCGCAAAGCCTCTGAGGTTGGCTTTCTTCCTTCAAAAGGTTTTAATGGACAGGTACATTTAAGCTTTATTTTACAGACTGTGAGAAATGGAATGCACTGGGAGCGGTCCACGTTTCCCTTTTCTGAAAGGAAAAAGATATCAGTAATGCAGAATGACCTCACCTAGGAAGAATGCATCCGTGACATGGAACAAAGGTGGCTTCCTTCATAAGGAAACACAATCTGGTTCAGAAAACTGCTTCATTACTTTTGAATGATGTAGGCTGCATAGTCTACTAGAAACCGTTCCAGTCTTTAACTTCTATTTATTTTATTAACAGAACTGTTTGTGAAACCATTCTTTGTCCAAGCTACAGAACAACCTAGCATATTCATTAATCAAAACTACATATTGTTCAGATCACCTTTGATCATATGTGTTTGTGCCAAATAAGTGTGTTTATCAGGTGGAGACTATAAATGAAGGATTGTATGTCTACAAGAGTAAGGACTCGTGTGCTCTCCAGAACCACGTGACTCAAGAATCACATGAGATGTGGAAGGTAAAGGCAATTGACCTGATGTTTCAGGTTGTATATTAGTGGAAGCCCTGCATTTTCACATTTTAAGGTATGTCGAGTTTTTTACCTTGTGAAATTTATCACAGCTTCCATTTACAAACAGTGATATCAATGCAAAGCAAGTTCTTTGAGAACAGAATGAATTCATTCATGGCTAACTTAGATGCAACAAAGAGAACACAGAGTTACTAAATACTGCTTCATTCTTTCGAGATAAAACATCTTGTTACACGTTTTCCCCCAAGGTCCCCGTAGTCAAGAATTTACTCTCACGAATCAGATATACACTATTTCATAGGATTAGCTCTTAAAATGATATCGTGGCCATTTAAAAGTGATTTTGCTATCAAACTAAAAACAGAAATCAATTTCGGCCTTGATCTATCTTTAACCCACCTATGCGTTTCCTTTGTTTAATATGCCAGTGTGTCCGGTAACAGTGCCAAGAAATGGCAACCTTTCTGTCTAGGCGCAGAGAAGAAATGTACACTGACTAACTGATACACGTATAAGCAAAATATTACCTCTCTTTTCTTATATTCTATATTTCAACATGTATCACTGAACATAAGGCATGTTAAATCAATCCCACACTGGCCAACAACCCCCAGTTATAGCAGAGATGGGTAGATCACAGAATGGTTGCAGCTAAAAAAAGACAAGACACTAGCTAGTTGGTCATGACAGGTACTCCTGTGCCGATACTGACCTGATACTACTAAACTAGCAGGAGCAAAAACACCCGCGGAGGGCTGAGAAATTTACATATTAGGTTAATGTGAAAAATAAATGCGCCTCGGTCAAGGAAATGAAGAAAGCTAGCATCACACGGAAGAAACTTAAATAAACCTAGCAACATACAAACATTTACATAATAAATATTCACACAGCATTGCCCCTCCTTCCACACAAAGCTCTTCATTCATAGCATACCTAGAAACCATAGCGTGACACATTTCTAAAGTTACCAAGCTCTTCTGACGCATTGCTCCTCAAGATATGCCATCCTCTTTCATCTCTAATGAAAATATTAGGTAGATCTAGTGTTACTTATTTGCAAGTTTCACATAGCTTAGTCTCTTGAGAGAGGTAATAATAATTCAAGGTATTTCCACTCATTATAGTTAAATATATGATACATTAATAATCACAGAGAATCAGCTTTGCAGCTACCTGAACTAGAAAGCCCAGAGTCCTTGTCATGTTTCATATCATAGCTGGCTGGTTTATGATTCAAGAATGGGAAAGAATCCCGTGAGGCTAATTTATTCTTCTAACTGCCCTTTCTTCCCCCTTTCCACTGCATTCTTAAGAATTTTAATTTTGAATGTGCATGTTGCCTCTCGTGGGATTTAGAATGGGAAGGTGCTACTGCTAAACCACATCATTACTTTTGCTTCCTACCATCCACAGGATTACCTAACACAGGCGTTGCTTAGTATAGAGATAATCTGCATCAAAACAGATGCCATTATTACATGTAATATTTTATTCCAAAAGTAGATTTGCAAACAGAGAAATCACAAGGTGTTTGCTAAAGATCAACACACACCCTAGTAGATCCATTTCATTTTCCTCTATGTCAGAATAATGATGTGCCTGGGGGATATGAGAGAATAGATCATATATTTTAACTTTTATAAGGCTTTTGATTAAATTCAGCAGAAAATTCTTTCTAATAAGCTAGGAAAACATGATTTATAGACCACCATGGTGGGTGCAACAGAAATGTTATGAGGGCCACCCTCAAGAGAATTGTTATTCAGGATCCAATTACAGCGAAGTTTCATGAGGATTTCTCCAGCCTTTGGGTAATACTTTCATTGCTGACTTAAATAATGGAAAATAAGTATCATTAGGCGCACCAAAAACATAGATGTGGTTAGTTACTCTTTCTCTTATGAAGATATGAATGTATCCGAATGGACCTTGGGATTCTGGAATGTGAATAATCTATCAATGCCATCAAGATGTATTTACTGAACGGAACAGCTACTATTTTTTTTAACTGTAAAGAACAGAAAAGAGGTATAACCTCAGGTTACTTGTTTGGAGACAAAACTGAAACACAATTAATTAGAGAACATTCAAATACCAAATGGCAGCAGAGGAAACTCAAAATAAATGTAATGAACAAGTTACATATGTGTTTAAAATCAAGCATTCATATAATTATAAATATGTATTAAAGAAAAAGCATTTTGGATTGACATTTTTCAGTTCCTGCCAATGGTTGCAAATTGCTGACACTACCACAAGGATGATAGAAAAAACAGGAGGCAGTTTAATTAGAAAGGTAGTAAAAACTAACTGCTCAAATAAGAGAGGGGAGAAAACCAAATTTATATAAGTAGAAAAGAAAAATCTGAGGGTCTAGGCAAAGCATATATCCGCAGTGTGGTCAATTATTTTTAAAGGTACATGAGATTAGGAGGCAAAAACAAGCAGCTTGCTCAGGAGGGTCACGTGATAGCCCTTCCCCAGCAGGACAATCTATTCAGAACTTCATTACCAGGCTAAAAGCTATTCTGGACCCAAGCAAGACCAGCAGAAGTTGGAGAGCATCCAAAGGAAAGCAACTAAAATGATTAAAATGTTAGGAAATGGGTCCTAAGAGGACATGTAAGGAAACACAGTTATTTAGGCCAGATAAAAGATGGCTAGGGAGGAGGTCAGCTGCGCAACAGCCTGCAACGGTATGAAGGACAGCGTACAGGGAGCACTTCTTTTCCATTAAGGATGGGACGAGAGGAATGTGATTAAACTGCATGAACAGGGATTTGTATTCGATAACGACAACAAAAAAAAAGAACTTTCTGGCTATGAAGATTGCAAGGCACCGGAATGAGTTACCAACAAGTTTTTAAAATGTCCTCTTCAAGAGACTTTTTTTTAATACATCTTCAGAAAATGTTCACTCAGTGTCCTTTCTTACTCTACAAGATCAGGAAGTGAATATTTTAACTATAAATAGAAGCTCCATTAAAAAAACACAAACTTATTGAAAAATGATGCACAGTAAGGCTCTTCACTGTTGCTGCATTTCCAAAATTTACCAGTTGTAAGTTATATAAATGTGCATATTTAGTCAAAGACGATTCTAACCAGATTTAAAAAAAAAAAAAAAAATCAGTTGCTCTAGATAGGAGATATAAAAAAAAAATCAAAATATGGATAATCTGACCAGTAATATCTATTTAGAACATAATCCTGATGCTATGGGAGGAGTAGGAGAGAGTGATAGGGTACACAGAAATCAGCCACGAACTTAGTGCGCGTGCGCGCACACACGCACACACACACGCACGCACACACGCACACACGCGCGCACGCGCGCGCGCACACACACACACACACACTATATCCCACAGTGGCATTAAAAGACCATCCATTTGACGACATAACAATCTTTCCTAACACTAATTTTAAAAAATTATAACTGCACTACAAAGCACATCTAGTCTCCCTGACTGAAGTCATAGGGATCTTTGTCTTTTCAATACTATGCCAAGGAACAAAGTCAAAAGACATGTTATTTTAAAATACCTGAGCTATTATTTTCCCTATATCATCAAATTAAAAAAAAAAAAAAAAGGCAAAGGAAAGGAAAGATAAGAAAAAGAGAAAAAAAAAAGAAACATTGGCCAGTAACAGGTGGTCTAACACATAACTAATCCCTTTGGTGGAGTCTCTTATCCCAAGATGAGAGAATAGGAAGAGGTATAAGAGATAATGGTGCTCATCTCTTTTTACAGATGAGGCCCAGAGAACCATTGTTACACTACAATAAGTGGTAAAAACAGGGCCAAACCACATATCCAGAATGATCTGTAGTCACTAACTGATGAACAGCTTCTGTATCTGAAGTTTAAGTTGGCTGTCTGAAAAAGAACAAAATGTCCAACGGCATTAACATTAGAAATATTGATTAATTACATTACCAGACTACACAAGCCCATGTGCATGCCTTCACACAGTTTATTTTACAATATAACTGATATATGGTATTAAAAGTTCTAATTTCTGGAAAGAGGGGAAACAGAAGGTATTAACATTTATTAAGAATCTTCTAGGTCCTGGGCACTTAAAATTCTTCATCTCATGTGATCCTCACAACCCTGGAAAGCAGATCTTCACCATTTTACAAATGAATTAATTAGACTAGACTAGGAAAATAATATGCCTAAGAGCCAGAGAGGTAACAAGGAATAGAAGAAGATGGGCCTGATGCTAAAATCCCCTGCCTTTTCTATTACATCACATTTTCTCTCCAGTAAAAACCACAAAGCACACAGAAAGAAGCATTCAGAGGAAGAAATCGATTCCCCTCACTTACCCTGAAAATTTTTGAAAGAGCTTCTGTATTCTTTGGCATCTTCCCCACACTTGATAAAGCGCTTCTTCTATATCCTGGGCTCACTCACACTCCCCTTAGCTAGGGTAACCGTATGGCCCTGTTTGCCCCAGACAGCCATGGTTTACTTCTGCTGATTCTGCAAAATTATCAGCAGCATCCCTTTCAGTCCCAAAAGTGTCCTAGTGTACAGGATAAATTACATGGTCACCCATCTGAGACCCTCACTGCACTTACCCCATGCCGTCTTGTCTGACCCCAAAGAAGCTCAGTTTCTTCCATCTCTCCCTTTCAGCATAAACGTCCTGTCCATCAGAGTAGGCATTCTCAAGTCAGTAAGTGACTGATTGACTTGTAGTTAGATGAATCCCTACCCTTCCAAAGAGCTAAACATTTTAATATGTGGACATTCAATCTCTAATTATTGGAGTTTGGGGCAGTGTGACAACTTTACAGGAAGGTAATATTCAGACAAAACAGAGGCAGCTCATTCTAGGCCACGGAGGCCCATCAAGCAAACCAGTCCTGTTTAGAACTTGATCCTAAGTCAGGATCCTCAAGCAGTCCTTGCTTTTCTGCTCTGCATGCCCAGATTATCCAACAGTTCATTTGGAGGCTCCCATGGCAGGCACAGTGTGGGCTTCCAAGGGGACATACTGGTGTCCCTGGGTGACTGTGAGAGGCACATATAATACATCTCATTGCAACACAATGATATCCGGACACCAATCTCAGTTCATTCTAAATGTTCAATATCAAAGTTGGTCTTTGTTGGGTAATTATTTCAAAAATGTCAGGGCTGCCAAGAGACTCAGATATCTGATAAGCCCTCATTTTATAAAAGAGGAAACTATGGCCTGTAGAAGAAAGATCACTAGCTTAAAGTCACAAAGGCAAGACTAGAAAACAGGTCTCAATCATTCTTGCCACCACAGAGATGACCTTCAATTTCCACATACCATACACTTTCATACTCGTATGCTGAGACCCAATACTTCTCTGGCGCCAGAGTTGGACTTCCTTTAACATGTAAACATTTCGAGTTGACACATGATGATGCCTTTCAACCAACACTTTACTTTCAGCAACATCACTATCACTGTACAACAGAAGGCTTTCAATACTTTCTAGTATTCTGATGTATTTTGTAAAATAAGTAAAAAGCAGAAAAATGGAAGTGCTAATACTAGTACATAATATTATGTACCATGAAATACAAGATATTGAATTAAAATAATTAAGTCTACCCAAAATGGAAAAGATATTTTGCCTCGCGGACTTAGCTTTTCAATTGTGCTCAACTATGGGGAAAAAAGTTAAAACATATGAAATGCTAGAAATAATTTATCAAAGAGTGTGCTTAAAAGAAAAGTTTAACAATGGAAAAAATGGAGAGATTTGCTAACTAAATGTCTCTTTAAATAAGCTGAGCAAAATGAAAACTGAAGTTTTGAAATTTAACTTTATTACGTAAATTAATGTCTCATCTATGCATTTAACATGATAAAGAGCTTTTCCAGCTCTTTAAAGATCTTTAAAAACTAAGCAGTTATATAATTAGGAGTATAAGACTATTTTTAGCTATATAGGAACTAAATCTCCTTATAACAAATCTAAATTCAATTTTCAAATATTAGTACTCAAACACACTTCCAAGAACCTTATACAAATGCCAAGGCTATTTGTATCGCACGTTGATATTCTTACTGTAATGATACTGTATGAGCATGGAGCACCCTACAGTAAACTTTAATTTCATTTCTATATAATTCTTCATTGCTTAGGACCACTCACTACATTTGAAAATAATGAAAATTCACCCTTGTTAATTCATTGCTGAATTATAAAGAGTGAAACCTGCAAGTGTTTCAAAGGTTTTTTTTTCTTGTTAAAAAAATTCTTTATGGAATTTATTATTTCCTTCGGCTAACAGAAAAATGTTTATGCTTGACAGTCCTTGCCTTACTTCACTATATTTAATATAACTTAAACATTCATTTGCACATCCTCCCACTGCTCTCTTTTCCCATGTTTCACAACGCAAATAATCTATTTAACTGCTACTGTCAACCCTTTGAAATGGCACTTCCATTCCCTTCTCAGCTACCCGAAAAGAGCCCACTCATATGTCTATCTTTAAATTGGCTGTGTTTACAGCTACCCATATGTCACCATTCATGAAGCAACTGCTACCACCCTCTTAAACAGGCATTGGCAGGCACAGACACTGCAAAGAATTACAGGGCCACTAAAAGGGTGGTCGGGGCTCATAATTTTTCTTTTTTAAGGTTACCACTTTCAGAAGTCCCTGAAATTAAAAAAGAAGTGAAGAGGTATAAACATTTTTATAATAAAAGCTTTGAGAGGGTGAAGGGTCTCAGTTCCATACTGAGGGGGTCTTACCAGCAAAGCTGTTTCTGAGTGTAATATTTCTATCACTAGTATGCATCACTATTCTATGCATATGATGTTGCTCTACTACTGTGGATCCTCCTGAAGAATCCTGCTACAAAGCGAATTGCAAATGCACTTGCCTTTTGACCTCAGAGTGTATAAGGCTTGTCATGTACTGTCTCAGGTTAAAGCAATAGACTAGAGAAGGGATGAATTACTAAACAAAGTAGTCCCTGACTAGAGTGGGGAAAAGCAGGCATTCTTCCTGGCAGAGGTGCAGAGTTAAGGCACGGAGGCATACCAAGTGGGGCCAGGGGCTCTTGGAATGGTGAGAAAGTGACCACAGGCAACAGAAAAAGAGTCAGAGGTGGGAACCAACAGATTGCCCCTACCTTCATGCCTTTTTAGAGCACCTCTGTTTTTACTCTTCCTCTTCAGAAGTCCAGAGACTAATTGTGGGGCAAAAAGAGCAATCAGGAAAAGCAACCTGGAAATGCAATTCAAGGAAGAAAATAGAACAGCCCAGGAGTCCTGCTTTCTTTCTCCCCCTTTCTGTTCTACCACTTCTCCCATCTTGCCCCTCTTAGCCACTTGGAAAATGCAGGCCATGGCTGCAGGACAGGGCAAGGCAAGGAAAAGGCAGGCAGAGAAGTGACAAACTACAGAGGTTCCACACCAGCTGATGCTGAAGCCAGGGGCGAGGGGCTGAAGTCAGAGAACCGGGGGCCAGAGGTGGGACTTTTCACAGAACAGCAGAATAGCAGGGGCCTATAACTCAACCAAAACTAGCTTTTTCCCCCATGTTCCTCCCTTTCTCTGCCCAGCCAGCAACAACAGAATGATATCCCCTTCCATTCCTCTCTTTCTGTCACCCAGAGAAGAAATAAGAATGGGCTGAGGAAACAGTGACATAAATGGGGGAAATGGGGTAACCCCCAAGGGTAGATGAAGAGAATGGCCATTCATCAGGCTGTTTCTCATAGATAAAGGACCAAAATAACTGAGCTCATGGCCTTTATGTAGCTCTATATCCAAATATTACATCCATTTGTGATTACTTAGGTTCCTGTCACTCCAAACAGAAATGACATATTCCTTTGCGAGTGAGACTGACAATTTTTATAATAATTACACTACTAATGATACATCCATTTACATTGGCTTTATAATTCTCAAAATGTTTGCACATCCATTCTTGCATTTATCTACAAAACAACCTATAAATAGGGAGAGAAAGTGTTAAGCCTATTATACAGATTGTGAGGAAACAGCACAAAGAAAGGGGTTAAGTACACATCAGTTGATGAGAGAATGTACAGCTGAGGATCCCTAGAGGGTGATTAGAATTCATGTCACTCATTCACTCACTCATTCATGAGTTGAATTGTGTCTCCCAAAGAGATAGGTTCAAGTCTGCACTCCCAGGATATATAAATGTGACCTCTGGAAACAAGGTCTAGCAGATATAATCAAGTAAAGATGAAGCCACATTAATTTAGGGTGAGCCCTAATCCATGACAGCTGTCATAAGAAAAGGGAAATTTGGACACAGATGCACAGAACAGAAAGCCATGTGAAGATGAAGGCAAAAACTGGATTAATGCATCTATAGCCAAAGAAGCCAAGGATTGCCAGGAATCACCAGAAACTAGGAAGGGACAAGGAAGGATTCTCCCCTGAAGGTTTTAGAGAGGACATGGCTCTGCCAACACCTTGATTTCAGACTTCTGGCTTCCAAAATTTCGAGAGAATAAACTTGTTGTTCTAAGCCACCCAGTTTGTGGCACTTAGTTACAGCAGCCCTAGGAAATGAGTACACATTCAGTAAATCTCTTTTGAGTGTGTACTCTGTGTCAGATACCATGAAGGATTCTGAACAATCAAAGATGAACCAACTCAGCAATCCTTGTCTCCTCACTCCCTGCATGGAGCTCAGGAACCTAAGGTTCTGCATTTTTCTGCTGAAGAAACGAAGCCACATGGCTAGTTGATGGCAGTATTGAAACTAGAGGGAAGGATTTCTGACCTCCAAATCAAGCACCTCCCATACATTAGGTTAAAGAAAGTCTGTTTTTCTAGTCCTGTAAAGGAGCTTCACTTGTTTCCTAAAAATGCAGCAAGAATGGTGGGAACAAAAGAACCTCCACTACTTATCATGAGGATGTAGGAAGAACATTTGCCACTTAAGTAAAGTAAGGTTAAGGGAAAGAAGGACTTGGGATCAGACAGACCTAAGGTGAAATCCTGTGTCCATCATTTTGTTAGGGGACCTTTGACAAGTTATTATGCCTCTTTTGGCTATCCTTTCCCTGTCCATAAAATGAGAATGATAGTACATAATGCCTTCTTGTAGAACAATGAGAGTAGATGTGGAAAGCTATGAAAGATATGCCATTAAACAGAAAACCTCAAATTGCAGACTAGTGTGTATAATGTGATCCAATTTCTAATAATTTTTTTTTCTTGGGATAAAAGAACACTCTTCACAGTGGTCACCCCTGGAAATTAGAAACAGAGATAAGAAGCCACGATTTTTCCTTTATATCCTTTCCACCATTAAATTTCTTATTAGAGCATATATATTACCTTTAATTTTTAAAATGGAGAGGAAAATATTATGTAGTCATTTAAAAATAAAGCATGATAATTCAATGAATTATATGCACTTTTTTGTATGTATATTATACTTTAATGAAGAGGTGTTTTCCTCCCCTCTTTTTAATTCCCGCGCCCGCCGCCACCACTTCCACCCCTGACCTATGGATGTTGCATTTCCCCTTAAGAATTGGATCTCTGAAGGCGGGGTGTCTCCTCCTATATGCTCGGGGCCTGGCGCACCCGGGGTATGGTCTGTGGCTCCACCTGGGGTGCGAACCCAGGACCTTCTGCATATAAAGCAGAAGAGCTAACCACTACACTATGGAGCCACCTCCTAAAGAGCCACTCCCTAAACAGTTTTTTTTTTTTTTTTAATGAGGCAGATGTATATGCTCAGACATGAAAAGATTTCCCAGATATATTAAATGAGCTATTGAGTCACCACATATGCAAAGTATGAAATTCTATTTACATAAAAAATAACACAACTAACTGCATACACATATAAATATATATGAACAGATCTGGAAGAATCTACACAATTCATAGTATCTACTTCTATACTGTTGATTTTTTTAAATAACCAGAATGTTTTTCAGAACTTTTGAAATTTATACTCTTTTTAATTTTTAAAATAATGATACTTAACCCCAGAGAGTTGTGAGATTTATATGATAATGGTTACATGATACTTTTTGATAAAAAAAAAATTATTAAGCATTTCTTTTTTATAATTCTCAATAAATGTGCACCACGGACTTCCTCCTGGTCCCTGCCTGCCGCCCATTTCAAATCCCAGCCCTGAGCCAATGGGCCTAACTCAGGAATAAAGTAAAGGTCAGAGATGAGGTGGACACGAGGGCTGATCAAGCAGCAATCAAGGATGAAATTGTAAAACAAGAGATCAAAAAAATGTCTGCAACACATATTGTTTGGCAAAAACGAACATCTTTTTCTACTTCAACTCAGCCATTCGGAAATATTCAAACGTCTCCCTCGTCCAAACCACATGAAATATCTTGCTTGGGTCCAGTATGGGTTAACGCAGACACCATCCGGGTCTGTGCAGAGACGTCGATTCCTTTGCTAGTCAGCATGTGGACTGAACCTTCCACATCAGGGGAGCATGTCCTGCTGTGTCCCTGTCCACTCTGACCCACACTTAACTCCATCCTTTGACCACTTATCTAAGGCCATCTGATATAAACGTCATTGTACTTATTCCATATCTTATCCCATAGTTTGGCGTTTCACTATATGCTGCCTTATTTACTGTTTGTTGTGTGTTTTTCCTCCCCAAAATGTAAACTTTTTTAAAAAAGAAACATGCATTAATATGCCACCTTCGTCCCAGCACAGATTATAGCACAGAAATGAGCCTGAAGAAACTCTCCACAGGTATTTATACACTATCTGGATGTCAAAGATGGCCCATTGGGCAATTCACAGCTAGCACCACTTTCCATATCCTACTTGGAATCACACTGTTGTCTTCCCTTTTCCTCCTCCTCCTCCCTTCCTTCAGTTCTCCCTCTGCTGCCTTCCCTTTGGGAGATGTCTCATGTAGACCCCACTAAATCCAATAAAGCAACCTCTCTAGACTCCACTTACAAGAGAACTTGTGAGATATAACAAAGGAGCAGTACTACCCTTCTGGTATTTCCTTCCCTCTCCTCTAGAAATTTTGGTGTGTCTCATATGTACTCACATATTGAGCACTTGAGGGGGTAACCAGAAACCAAACAATTTTTACAGGCACTTAATTTACCCTCACATTTAACACAAGACTTTCTCCTATCCTCTCCCTTAGCTCTCTATCATAACACTTACCGACCTGCATTGTGATTATGTTAATGTCTTTCCCAAGAGACTGACACATACTCATAAACTTGTAAGAAGAATCTATATCTGGTTTATCCACTACTATCTATCTAGTATCCAGGACACTGCCTGGCACCTATAGGCACTCAATAAATATTTGTTAAAGGAAAGAAGAAATAAAGTATAAATGAGTGTAAATCAATGGTCATGTGATATATTTTTCCTGAATAAACTCAATCCGAGGTAGAGGCAATGTGAAATCAGTAATTATTAAGTAATAATATCTAGATAGATACATGCACAGATACGGATCTTGAACCAATGGAACCACACACAGAAAGCAGGAAATTCTATTAGGTCATAATTCTAAAGGAATTACTTAAACATCTTATCCATATCTCACTTTGCATGTGTGTGTCTCTGTGTGTGTGTATGTGCAGGTATTTTTCAGTCCATTAAACAGGTATCTGCAGTCACCCTCTCCCTGTGGCTCATTCCACTCCTCGACTTTGGCTTAAAACCAACAATAATTCTTTACTTGGGGTAAAGAACTGAAGGATCCCCAGGGTGACTCCAACTCAATGCTTTTTCATTTTCTCCTTCATATTAGGCAGGAAACACTAAAATTCTGGGAACAAGATGTGTGTCACACATTGGAAATGTTCGTATCTGCTGATAACATTCAATCTACCCCAGCTAAACACATGAGGAAGCCACATGGTCACAATCTAACGGAACGTAGAACATAACTAATAAACTGAAGCAACATTCCACATGTTATCACTTTCAGCTTTGTGCAACATGTGGAAACAGGCTAATGCACCACTTGGTCGTGTCAGAACATCTAAGGGAGAAGGATGCACGTTTGGGATTTATTATGGTCACTCACCTCAGGAAAGTGTCCAAAGAAGTATATTACAACCTCCACACGTCTGTACGTTATAGATTTCTTACTTTTAAAGGAGTACTTTCTGAGATGTATTTACTTTTCAGAAACTTGGTCTATTTATGCAGCCCTGGTTGTTATGAATACTTGAAAACAAAAACTACTACTATTAACTGCTAATGAGAAATTATTTTAGACTAGGGGAAAAAAAATCTGTTCCTTTTATAAGTATTATAGCAATTTGTATCAACTCCAAAACTCAGATAACTGAAAAACTTTGTTTTTTGTCTTCCACTCTCCATGCCACCCCAAAAGTAACAGACATTATTTCTCCTGTTTTATCAATCGCAACTATGTTATCCCAGTTATAAGGCTCAAGTTCAGCTGGGCTTCTTGGTGAATAATTTTCTCATGCTAAAGATGAAACAGGAAATTAGGAAAACCATATAAGCCAGAAAAATAATACTAACATCATCAAAATCTCACAATAATTTACCTAAGAAAAGTAAAACTCAATTTTGGGAGCTTAGCAGTTCAAGTAAATGAATGTTACAGCATTACTTAGTCAATTTCTGTTAGAAACAAAATGTTAAGTTGAATGTTTGAGACCTCTTGTTAATTTTTTTTTATCAGTAATCAAAACTTCAATGCATTCCTCACAACAGGTAGGCCACTGTCAACCACTAAGATACTTCTATTCATAGCCAGAAGCTATAGCTTCTCTTGTCTAATTAACAAGGAAACAAAATCTCTCCAAAGAAGCAAATTTACTCCCTAATTAAGTTAAGCAGGACTAGGTCAGATATTTCAGAAATAATCAACTTGATCACTGGTTCTGAGATTAATATATTCATGAATCCATATCCATTAATCAAGGTACTAGTAAATTCCATAAAATAAAGGAAATCTAAGAAAAATCTAAGTTGATCAATTCTACATGTAGATTTCAAATACAGAAAGAAAAACTTCCTAATCCAAAGTCGTCACCAACTTTAAAAAAAAAATTAAATATGAATCAAAAGACATCTGATAGTCTAGTGATGAAACTGTTTTCTAGTGATTAAAGCACTTTACATAATTTACATCTAGTGATATAAATACATCATTTTAAAAGATGAGTTGAGAAGGAACTAAGGGAATGGTTATAAAGCTGTTACTGTTAAGGTCTGATAGTCACATCTGTGAATTTATACTATCTAATGCCATCCCAATGGGATGTTTCTACATAAATGAAGGAAGTCATATGTGACTGTTTACTATGAATATTTGAAAAAAAAATATTCTCCACATTAAGTTCTTTAAAAATAGATTTTATCAGTTTGGCCAATTATCAAATTTTTTCTTCCAACCAAAACGGAATTGTTTTAATTATCTGATGTTTGTCACTACTTTTTATTTTTACAAAGATGAGATGTGCCATCGCCCACAACATAAATTCAGATTTATTCAGAAGAACTTACCTTCTGAATAAGGTAAGTTCGTATTAAATTTCTTTAGAAATTTAAATTAAGGTAACTGTTCAAATTTTTAGCTTTACTTAAAATTATTTAAGCCCCAATCCCCCCCAAAAAATCATTTTGATTAAACGTTTCATTTCACTCCCTGTAAAACCAAACATAAAGCCAGATTCTCTGCTGTTTTAGCACACTCCTAATGACATTTTGTTGCTATAGCAACAAAACTCTGCTACCTGTGGCCATGATTTGTTTAGAATTCCTCCAACCAGTAAATTCTGTGCTGTGCATTCATAAAACCAATAGAATAGCTCTAAGCAACATAAAAATTAAGGCCTGACTCCCTACTTATGGTACCCACACATATATTTATAATATCCATAAATATATGCAAATACACATATGTGATTATAACTCTCTCAACTTCATCAAAAAGGCAAAAACCATAATAAATTTCCATTTTTAAATGGGCACAAAAAACTGCTACCAGTTCCCCAAAATTTATCTTAAAAGGTAATACCGACTATCTGGAGAAAAATTTTAAAACAAGAAAATTAATCATTTATCTATAATCTCATTCCAAAAGGAAAATATCCTGAAGCATAATTTCCTATCTGTTATAGTAAGTGTTGCTTTTCAGCAATGAGCTGATTTACAAAACACCAACCTAAAGAATAAAGAAAAAAAATGAGCTCATCACCACTGTCATTCACCAAACTGCTTCTGCAAGCTACTCACCCTCACTGGGGGGCTCCAGGCTTGCACCCGTGGCTGCTGTCCACCCTGGGAGCTCTGTAGATCTTTTGAGCTACAGTTAGCCACAGTGCTGCTCTGAGCCCTCAATGCATTTGTGCAGTTCGTCCCACTGCCTCCACTAGGGCCAGGTTTCCAAGGCCTCTGCTTGATGCCGTCCAGAAGTCTGACCAGCAGGATGTTACTTGGAAGCTCCTCAACACCCGAGCCAACGAGAGTCCTGCACTCGGGACATCTGAGTTCATTTCTGGAACCTACGATCCCCAGCAAACATCGTTTGCAAAACGTATGCTGGCAAGGCAAGACCTTTGCAGAAGCATCGAGCCGCTCCAGACACACAGGACACTCCAGAAGATCCAACAAGGCAGACTCATCCATCTTTATCTAGTTTACTGAGGAAAAGCTTCAGAAATGTTCATAGTTGTATTCAGCTCTTACAGTGATTCATGTAACATCCATTTCAGACTCTGCTCTGGAGTCAAGGTTGGAGGAGAGAAAAGATGTAAAATTCGTATTGTTAACTGGGGAAAAGGTTCACAGAGGAGCCAAGAACCAAAAAGTACACAAGAGTGCTTCCTCTGAATAGTGTGGCTTTGCTTTGGAATGTGGTTCCTGAACTCCAAAGTCAACAATTAAAAACAAAATAGGCTTTTAAAACAATTCGAAATTAATCCCTAGTGATACCTAGGAGCTCATTGTGCAGAAACAGGTATCCAGTACTATATAGGATTCCTGTAATAAATAGGCTTTATGAACTGTAAAAAAAAACATAATTTTTTTCAGCTCTCAAAGTGATGTTAGCTGCCTTAATAAAATCCTCAACTCATATGAAAGCTGAACAGAAGCAAGTGAAAGTTTCCTCACCTGAAATTACTTTTAAATCCAACAAAATTCTCAATTTTTAAGGCACTTTAGTGTTTAAGAAACCATGCCTCATGTGATCACTTGTGGTAAATGATCCCAATATTAAATGCACATGTTTCTTCACTGGCCTCAAAAAATAGAACTGTTTAATCGTGCCCAACCAAAATGAGCAGAAGGTTGTGACAATTCTAAAGGACACAACTACAGATCTGCTTGAAAGCAGCTAAAACACAAAAGCACCCTTCAGGGTAGTATTTGACAAACTCTGAAACAGATTTCTGAACAGCCTGTCCTAATCCCATTCAGAAAATCTGGCAAAATTATCACCAAAAGAATTTGACAATGGAATGCTGGACTGAAAACTGTGGGCATAATATGAAAATGAGGCCATTCACGAAAAAGCCTTCAAATCAGCGACTGCGACGGTCTCCCACCACACCAAAATAAATGTAAACGTGAATGCCCGGGAGAAAGGGGGTAAAAAGATTTTGATGGGAGCGTCAACAGCTGTTCTTGACAGAGCCGGGGCGGGGGAAGCGCGCGAGCTGCGCCCCTCTCCCACGCTGCCCGGCACAGGTACTCCAGACGCGCAGGGAGGCGCGGCGGCCGCGCGCTGCAGACACACCCCAGAGCCAGGTGTCGCCGGCATCGGGGAGGGGACGGTCTCGGCCTGGGGCTGCGGCCGGGCGGGTGCCTGAATGGGGATCTCATTCAACAGCCTCATCTCCGCCTCCCTTTCGGTCAGGCCGGACACAAAATCTCTCCGCTGCAAGTTTTCAAGGACTTAAAAATAAATTCTCAGCCCTAAGTTGCGAAAGTCAGCCCCTAAAAGTGGCACCGGGAAACAGCTCTAACCCCGCAGCGAGGAGGCGGGAGTCCCCAGGGAGACGCAGCCCGCGGGGAGCGGCGGCAGCAGGGCTGCGCCCGGAGCCCGCGG
>NW_006431918.1:17387804-17388083 GCF_000325575.1 Pteropus alecto | reverse complement strand
GAGGCCGCGGGCTCGGCTCCCGCAGGTCCCCGCTCCGGGCCCACAGGGACCCGAGGGTGGAGGACAGAGAACCTGACCAGCGCCAAGGGGAGAAGGGGACGCCCCGACCTGCGCCTTCGCCCCCGCGGGGCTCTGCCCGCGCCGGTCCTCGCGCCCTACCTCGCGCCTCGGCTCCTCCTCTTTGTTCGCGGCCCCGCAGCAGTGGCGGCGGCCGATGCGGACGCGGCCCCGCGGCGCTCGCCGCTCACAGTGCCTCTGACGCGGCGGCGGCACCGGAGT
>NW_006431918.1:17380253-17387287 GCF_000325575.1 Pteropus alecto | reverse complement strand
TCGCCCAGCCCTGGAGAGACACTGAATAGCATAAGAGCCTAGAGTTGTGACTCCTTAGGTCTGAAGGCGGCATGCTGAATGAGTGCGCGGACAGTCCCGGGGCAGCTGTCCACCCGCCGATTCCCGGGCCACCGCCGCCCAACATTGCTCTCATCTGCCTGCACCCAGACACCACTTTGCCTCCCCCGGGACACCCGCCCGAGTAAGTTGAGGACTGCTGACCCAGAAACTCAAAACGGGAAGGGAGAGAGGCTGGGAAAACAGTAGTGTGGGTTTAAAACCCAGCCTTGGGAGGCCCTGTTCTATCTGCCCTAAGTGGGGAAAATTCAAAGTGTGACCTCAGGTGAGCTGGCACGTAAAGCTAGCTGAGAGGCGCCTCTTTTATCTGAGTCTGGGAGGCAGCCATAACCACTGTAATCTTTGTTTTGGTTGCCCCAGGCACACACACCTGTAAACTCTGAAATGTAGTTTTAAAAAACATGTTCACAGGTTTTGAAGTTTGTTTTTCAGACTCAATTCAGAGGAAAAAAAGTTGAAATTTTGTCATTGATCTCAAAGTTGTCGTTATTTTATTTGTATTTACCATCAACTTACAAAATGTTATCCCAGATACCTTCTTAGGTGTGCAGAAACTAGGAGACAATAAGGAGAAAGGTTACAGATACTATGTAAGAAAGTCTTACCTGGTGATGAACCAGGAGGGCATTTTTAAAGGGAATCAGTTTATCCTCTAGTCTCCAGCCAGAGCCACAGCTAAACCATTCAAGACAAATCACCAAAGTAGGAAAAAATTGTAACAGCTAACAATTATCATTCACTGTATACATCACTTTGCTAAACATTTTACATGCATTAATTCAATCCTCATGCAACCCTGTATGTCATTCCTTCTTAGCTTTGTTCTAAATAGACTAATATGCTGAGAGTCATACTGCATGAATACCAAAATAGCCCACTTCCCCCTCTATTAGAAGTGAGCAAATATACATGCATTTTTTGCTGAGAAAGGGAAGAAGTGAACAGAATAGTGAATATTAAATGCAATGATTTACAAAATAGGCATTCTGAAAGCGACTAGTTAGACCATATACTTGTGCTTCTGGAATTGTGCAGACGAAGGTGAGGCTGACTAGAAGATTATAGCAAGTAAACAGAAATAGTATATGCAGTTTACAGTTATTAAAACTGAAGCTCCAATAGGTTCACTTCATCCCCAGGTCACAAATAAGTAATTTTGAACCAAGACTCAACCTCACATATCTGGATTCCAAGTCCAGTTGTCTTTCCACTATTCCAAGGTCCTCTCTTTTGTACATCACCTCAGGCACAATTAAGTGCACAATGTCTCCTCCCAAGGGAAGGATGATATTGTCAATCGTGTAATTACTCTGGAGAGCAAGGGACAGTTTTTGTTTCTTCTTTTGTTTATAGTTAGAACATTAACACAAGGTCATGGGTGGGATGGCAGCTCTTGAAACTGGGCAAGAAAAATCAGTAGTTAGACCTGTTATCAAAGAACTGAAGAGTGTATAGAAGGTTACAGGGATCAAAGAAGATTGCACACCCATCCCGTGAATATTATCTGGGACATAGCTGCTGTTCTTTGAACATCTCTGGTGCTAGTTCACTATATATTTTGTGTGTGTGAATGTTATGAATTTTTCACTTTTATTATTTATTTTTTATGGTGACGTTGGTTAACTAAATCCAGTAAGTTTCAACTGTACACTTTAACAGTAAGGCATATATATATTTACACTGTGTTCACCTCCCATAGTTAGATTTCTTTCTGTCATCACACATCTGATCCCCTTTATCTCGTCTACCTCCCTACTCCTCCCCAACCCTTACCCTCTGGTAACCACTATGTTTTTTAAGAATACAACTCTTTCATTAGCCTTAATTACTCCAGCTGTAAAATGAAGTTTTAGGTAAATTATTTTAACCTCTTGAGCCAACTTCCCTTTGTTAAATGGTGAAAAATACCTTTCTTAGAGTGTTGTTGGAAGAGTCAATGAGACAACATGTTGGTTCTTTGTAATCTGTACACCTCTGTTAAAGAAGATCATTATCTGCCAAAAATTACCCAGGCTGAGTTATACTGAGTAAAACCCCCTTTTTTTCCCAGGGTTGTAAAAAAAAGTCTGAGACAACATTAATAACTGCAAAATTCTGTCAAGAAAACACTCTAGGTGAAGGGACAGCTGGAGAAACAAATTATGTTCATCTTGCCATTTCTGAGAACTGAACATGAAGAATGTAAGTGTGATATACTTATGGGCCCTATGACTTTGAGTAGATACATAGAAAATATAAACACACCCTGTACTTAAATAATGATAGCTTGGATTTACACAGTTTTTATCCTCCCAAGACTTCAAAGTACTTTTATATGTTATCTCATTTATCTTCTCAGCATCCCTTCCTCTGAACCAGCAAAGACACATATAATCATCCCCATGTTACAGATGGGAAAAAATGAGGTGTAGAGAAGTTATTCCTCTTAGTGATGATATGACACAAGTCAGGCTTTTAAATTCCCAGTCCAGAGCACTCTTTGGTAAGCTTTGGTATCATGCTTACATATGTATATACATACATGAGTTTGATCATCATTTTCCTTCAAAACTAATTCCTCCTCTAGTTGCCCAATATTAGTAAATAGCACTACTTACACAGCTGGTTAAACTAAAAACCTAGGTGTCATCTTTGATTTCTCCCTTTTCTTCATCTCTCTCCATCAACAAGTCTGCCAGCTATCGCCAAAATATATTTCAGTTTCTACCCACATCCGTTTGCCTTCACTGCACCTTTATTTAAGCCATCATCACTCTTGCCTCTGGCCCTCCTAACCAGCTTTTTCTGCGTCCATTCCTATCGTCACAATCTTGCCTTGAATGTAATGACATTCAGAGTGAGCTATAAAAAAACCATGATAGATTATTACTCGCTCAAAACTCATCAATTTCTTCTCATCATACTTGGAATCAAATGGCTTCCACATCTAACAAGACCCTATGTCACCTGGACCCTAAACCATCATGCTTTACCATGGCACTCCATTTATAGTACTTCTCACAGCCTAATTTTTGATTCCTTATTTATTGCCTGTCTTCCTTTTCTGAATATTAGCTTCCTAAAGGCATGGACTCACTGGGTCTTCTTCACCATAGTATCCTTGACAGCCAACCCATAGTGGGTACCAGAGAATAATTCTTAAATAAGAAATTAATCAAGTATAGAATTATAATTACTGCCATCCTAAAGCTACATATATATTTAGCACTTCACTGTCCTGCAATGTTCCCAAATCCACTGACAGTCTTCTTTATAATCAATCAGCACATTTTTATGTAGATGAGGACACGATTTTCTCATACGTTTCACAGCTAAGCTAGAAAAAGAGCTAAATATAGCTATGTAACAACATAAATGCAATGCGAGTTTGTCTTCATTCTAGGTCTTACTTAATGGTGTCACCATGTTCTTAATTAAGCAAACAAGAAAATGCAGCTATCTTCAATTCCTCTTTCTCCCTCTGCTCCCTCATCCACCTCTCATCCAGATAGATGATGCAGAGATCATCAGAAGTGCTTCTTAAATCTGTCCCTTCCTCCCAATCCTTATTTCAGGTCTGTTTGTCTCCTACTTGGATGATAACTACTTTTCCTGCGTCCAGTCTCTCCAGGGTACTTGATTCTGGAGAGAGCTTTAGAGTCAAAGGCTCTTCCCCTACCAAGGGTGATCTTCTGTGCCTGAGTTTTCCCTGTCAAGTGGGTATAATACCACTACCTCCCTCAGGGTTTTTGTGGCAACTTTACATAGTTAATAAAAATAGAATGTTTGGAACTATGCCCAACACATGGTAAGTGCTCAATAAATGATAGTTCTTATTTTTCTTATAATCTAGGCTCAATCCTAGATCTACCTATTAACTGAATGACTGCAAATTTCTCTCTTTTTTTCCGAGTGCAACTTCCTTATGTACACAAATGGATATGTTATCCATTTTGAAAGCTCGTGGTAAAAAATTAATGACAAAACTTATTGAACTAGCATAGCACCTTTCTGGTACATAGTAAAGACTTGATAAAATGTTTCTTGCCTCCTTTTCTATGTGTATCTATCTGTATCTGTTTTCATATAGAGAGTGGGTTGGATTATCTCTAAGGTTCTTTCCAGCATTAAAAGTTTTTATCTCCATCCTAACTGCATAAAGGACACCCAAAGGCAATGGAATCCTCTTGTACAAAGCCAAATGGTCTGAGGTGCCATAATTGTCAGGAAACAGGGCTCTTAGCAGTTAGAGTCAGGCAAGCCCAGAGAAGCTATTTTAGTCCACAGTAGTGGGAAGGTGGTGTGAAATCCACTGTCTGGCAAAAAAAAAAAACACAGAGCAGATGGAGTATTTATAGGCACTCTCCAAGGATTTCAGTTCAGTCAGAATGGATGCTAGGGAGAAAGACTGATGAGTGGGAGGTAACTCAACGGCATCTTCCTCCAACTTCTAGAAATAGGTCTGAACATTTGAGGAGCTGTTTGACAGCAGAATACCTGGGGAGAGCTGGAGTTCTCTAAGCTGACTTGTAAGTCCAACTCAGCCTTCAGGGAGTGGTTCTTGAGGTTTAGTGCAGTCAGAATCACCTGCACAGCTCCTTAAAAATGCAGACACCCTAACCTTCTCCCTAGAGATTCTCAATTAGCAGGTCTCACATAGGTTCAAGAATTAGATTCTAATATAGGTGATGCTGGGACTATAACATGAGAAACACTAGAGTCACCCAGAAGCACATTAAAAGGGAGGTACCCAGGCACTGATGAGGGAAGCTAATCTATAAAGGGCCATCTAAGGTTTGGGTTTTGTTGAGAATTTGGGAGCTTGAAACCATGGGTGGTGTGCTGGGGACAACAGGAGAGCCACTGAATGTTGCTTCCTCCATTCATTCCAGTCTGTTCCCACTTTCCTGCCCATTCTACCCTCTGGTGCTTGGCTTCTCCTCTTGATAAATGCTCGATAGATTTTTAAAGAATATCAGTTTAAAAGGGAGCCAAAATATTAGCCTGTCCAGAGAAACACTCATGGCTGGCCCCAAGTTACCCCAGGACCCTACAAATGGGTCACCCACATCAAGCCTCAGAAGGTCCTGTTGCTTAGCACTGTTAAACTTCAATGAAAAAATGTGTAAAACTAGGTGCTCCTAATATATTCCTGACCCAAGTTCAAAGATAAATTTAACCTATATGAGGAAAGTAAACCGGATTTCTTCCTTTCTATTAAAAATACTTTCTCTTGTCAAATTCCATTATCATTTTAAAAGTTTAAACTTGAAGTGGTGTTTTGAGTCTAAGCAAACTTTACCTAACCCAAACTATTAGAGAGTAGATAAATATCCATTGGTCTAACCATCTTTGGGAAATGAAATTCCATAATCTTTCTTGGTAACCCATCTTTATATATTAAAGATTATTTATCAATTTCAGACTTATTTTATTCTGACCAAATTAAAGATAAAGATTGACTTTTTTAATGCATTTAAATAGACCAGCTTAAACACACACAAACACACATGCACGTGCAGAAAATATGTGATGAATTCACTGGAGGCTCATAATATATGATTGATATTTTTTTTCATTATAATAATCGGCAAAAAATATGGGCCTTTCTCCATTTATCCACTCTCAATCATATGTATACTCAAATACAAGCATATTCCACAATTTCATAATGAGTAGAAATGATCCCATCATAACATTTTCTTTTGTCTATGTCTTACCGCTTTACCTTCTTTTTTGCTCCTAAATAAATGTGTTAATTCATGTTCTTAAAAGCATAATTGTCATGGCACCAGATATTGATCATGCATACTTCAAATTCTTTTTCTAAAAACTTGCTTGAATTCAGTACGTGATTTTCCTCCTTTCACTGAAATCAGTTTCCTTACTATTTTTCTGCCCCTCATTCCCCTCAACTTATACCGCCAAAATTTTCACCCCAACCATCACATTGTTCTTACAGAATTTCTGTCCTCATAGCTTTCTGTACATGTCTTTATGTGTGTAAAATGTGTGAATCAGGCAAGTATATAAAGTTGATCTTTTTTAAAGTAATAAACATAATTTTTGTTAAATTACATTTCCATCATTTATGCTATATAAATTAATCAAATACCTAATAAATTTCTTATAAAGAATTCCCTATGTAAGTTACATAATATATAATAAAAATACTGAATAACTCATCAAAAATGTATTAATGGTTTATGTTAATTAGACCTAAGCAATATAGATGTTTTTAATCATCTCAGTCAAAATAATCTTTTTCTATAATTCAGATGAGTAGCTAGAGTTTTTTTTTTTTTTTTAATAGGAAATCTGGTATTAGTCCAGTTGACATTCTTTCTCTTTCACAAGATTGTGGAAGACTGAAAATTAAAATAATTTCCTTGTTTTCCATGATGCTTTTATGCAAAAATGGTGATTTGCATAATTTCTTTTCAGTCTCAATTGAATTTTAAAGCTATTTTTCAAGCAAACTTCCACATGTCTCCAGTGTACACCATCTGTCTCATCTCTTTCTCTCTCTCTTTTTTAAGTATTACAATTACCTCGTAACAGGAGCTGTCAAATCTTTATTCCCCAAGGATTCATTCTTTTGATAAATGAAAAGGAACTGTATATATTGTTATGTGTAGTTGTATGAATGTGACTAGGGTTAAGGAAAGGTTAGATGTTCAAAGCAGTTATGGCTAAGTTGACATATTGGAGGAAATGTAATCAGGTAAGCTGGCTAGAGTTTTTAAATCAGATTCTTTGCTCCATGAAAATGAAGGAATGTTTAGTCAAAAGATCTAGAGGTCTTGAAGCAAAGAATTTGAAAATAGCCTTACTAAGAGTTCTGTGGCCCATACTACAAGCATTAGAGAAAATATGGAAAAAAGAGGATGACCTTACTCACAGGCTGCAAATTGCTTATAAAGTCAGTTGGCATTTGCAAACGGCTGATGCTCTTACTGGGGGAATCGTTTTACGTT
>NW_006431918.1:17368519-17380184 GCF_000325575.1 Pteropus alecto | reverse complement strand
CCAAGGAAAAGACCGTATTGAAGTATTATTTAGAAAAAAAATCCTGCCCAAAACATTTAAAATGTTATTTTAATTGAAGTTTGCAAGGAAATGCAATAGAATTTATGTAGTACTCAGAATTTATAACCAATATATTTTATAGCATTCATAAAAATTTTATTTGCAACTCAATTTCAATCAATTTGTACAGCTCTAATTACTGAAATCTAGTAAGAAGCTGCAAAGTACAGTTAAAGTTTCAGTTACCCAGAATCTTTGAAGAATGGGTCACTTTGGAAAACCAACTTTTGATGAAAATACTAGAAATACAGAAATATGTAGAAAATACAGAAAATACTAGAAATACTAGAAATATGTTTCCCTGAGTTTTTGAAATAAAAGACACAAAAAATTAACATTTACAGATGACTCCAGGCCATCGTTGTAAATATCAGTTATTCTACAAACAGAATAGTTAAAACTGTATCATCAGATAGACTTGCATTTGAGTTTTGTCTCTGATCATTTTTACTTATGTGACTAAGAATGTTATTTAACCTCTATCAGACTTAGTTTCATCATCTATAAAATGGAGATAATGGTACCTACCTCATAGATTGTTCTGAAGCTTAAAAGAGATAATATGTTTTAAAAGAGAGTGATTAGTATATTTACATGGCAGTTAGAAAGGAAGAACTCAGTAAAGCTTAACTAGTCTTAATATTAATATCAGTATTAATTTTAGTATTGACTAATGTGATTATTTTACACCGAGAAATCTAGGAGCATTTTTCTCTTAACATCAGAATTCTATATTTTTTAATCTTGTGTTTATTATCTTTGTTGTTTTTGTTTTTCTTACATTTCTATTGGCACTAGAAGCTGCCCAAACCTTTTAATGATGAAGGTTTGGAACTGCCATACAGGAGGAAGAACGAGATGAGGGCCCGACCCAACTACACTGCTTTGTCAGCACTGTTACCTCTCTGTGATAAGCTCCAGACTCATCTTCCACTTACGTGTGATTCTTACCATAAGAACTTGACCCTAGATCTTTTCACATTCCTAACCCGCAACATCCTCTGATGTTTGACTCTGCTTGGAATCTTCCTCTCCTACTCAGCACCTCTTCAACCGCTTTTGTAAATAGTCATCACCTGTGAGTTTTATCTTAAGCTTTTGTGGACCTCCCTCCCTATCAACATTTTTTTCTGAGCATGTTAGTCACTTGTCCTACTTCCAATTGCTCCTTTTCTCAGATCCCAGCCTTCTTAGTTGGGGCTTGGCTGTAGACCTACAGACTATTACTTCTCACTATTTTCACAATAGCAGTCTTTTTCAATTGATTTATCCAAACTGTTAGCACCTCAGTAATCAACTAACCCAGACTATAAGAAATGTATGTAGAGCAATAGAAATTAGTCAAAATGGAGCAATATCCTTAAGATTCATCATCTTCTTTTTCTTACCTATATCCACCCCTTCTATAACCATATATAAAAGACATGTACATATATTGAGTTGATTTAATTTAAGAATTAAGATATCTTATATACTTCTTTGTATTTTGCTTTTTTCCCCTCTTAAAAAATATACTGTAGGAGTCCCTTTTTAGTCAACTGGCATAGAGCTAACTTATCCTTTATAATAGTTGCATAGTTTTTCATGGAATGGTTGTATCCCAATCATTTTTCCTATTAGTAGTCATTCACTTTTTTGTTTGTTTGTTTGTTTTTACTAAAAACAAAGCTGCAATAAACATTCTTGTTTCTTATATAGAGAATATATTCCTCAGGATGGAATTTCTCGGTTAAGGGGAATATATATTTTTAACAGATATTGCCCGATTTCATTCTATAAAAACTAAACAATTTAAATTTCTACCATCAAAGCATGAAAGTACTCATTCATGTCCCGAAGTCATTCTTGCTGGCTGCTATTCTTTTTAATTTTTGTCATTTGGTAGGTACCTTATGATATCGGATTAATATTTTAAATTGCATGTCCCTGACAACTAATGAGGTAACCTCTTTTTATTTGTTTATTGTTTACTTGTCATTTGGATTTCCTTATTTGAGTTCGTTAGTCTTCATCAATTTCATAAGAGCCCTTTGTATATTAAAAATATTAGCTGCATCTGACACTGGCATTGTTAATATTTTTCCCAATTGGGAATTAGTCATTTTGCTCTCTATATTTTTAATATTTACATATAAATTATATATTTAAATTTACTTTGAAAAATTTTTGAAGCAATCTCAAATTTACAGAAAAGTTGCAAGTAAAATATAAAAAACTTTCACTTTTCTGAGCCATCTGAGATAACTTACCAATATGGTGACCCATCACCTCACAA
This sequence comes from Pteropus alecto, assembly GCF_000325575.1. Lineage (NCBI taxonomy): Eukaryota > Metazoa > Chordata > Mammalia > Chiroptera > Pteropodidae > Pteropus > Pteropus alecto. The sequence goes on along the minus strand of NW_006431918.1, from coordinate 17,377,849 downwards.
ATATTCTCCTACCTAGCCATGAAAACCATCAAAATTGAGACTGACATTAACATATTACTACCCTTAAGTTTTGTTAATTATCATCATCATCATCCCCAATAATATTCTTTGTAACAAAAGCCCATCCAGTTCTGAATCACACATTTCATTCCTCTTTAATCTCCTTCGACTTGGAAATCATTTTTCATTCTTGAATTCTTTTGAAGATCATAGCCAGACATTTTGTAGATACTAGGTTTGAAAATATTCCTCATTATTAGGTACAGGTTATGCACCTTTGGAAAAGAATTCACAGAAGTGAAGTTGAGTTCCTCCTGCGGCATCCCATCAGGTGGCACATGATTTGGATTCGGTGTTGTCCAATTTGACAACTTGTTTAATATGGTGACTTCCAGTCTTCTCCAATGTAAAGTTATGTTTTCCTTTGTGATATTTTCTTAGGAAATATTTTGAGACAAGTAAATATTCTCCTATCAAACTTTCAATTTATTCATGTACTTATATATATATATTCTCATGGTTTTGAATTATAGGCATTCCTTAGTTATTTTGATGCTCAATTTGTCCCAGATTCCTGGGCATTCAAGCTGGCTTCTGTATTCTTTTTGCTATGTCCCCAAATTCTTTGAGAACCTCCTTGCTTTTTGGCACTGTACATCATCACTTACCTCAACACACTCCTCCAGTTGACAGAAGAAAACTACAAGTTCAAAACTGGAATTGAAGAGAATCAGTCAAGCAGAATTTGCCAGCCTAGATGGGCAGGGCGAGGAGCAATCTCATTTTCCTCACTTCCCACAAAAAGCCAGGGGAAGCAAGCTTTAAGAAATATACTTGTAGGCATAGACGTATGATAGGAAAGGAGGCTGGCACTTCTCTCCCTGGTGGTGAGACTAGGGCAGAGCACCGTAGAGGGCCATTAGGAGAGCCTGACTTGTGTCTCCTTAAATTTGAGGGTCACTTTATAGAGCCAGAGCTTGTGTCTTTCCTTAAGGAGTCTGGAGGAGGCAGGTGGACTGGAGCAGTCCCTACAACAGGGCAGGGAGGGAGGGCTGCAATGAATAAAATGTATTTCTGCATCTGACAGAAGCATGCTTATTTTTTTTCATAGTACCTTAACTAGCAGGGCTTGGTCATCTAGAAACAGTGTTACTTGCCAGGATGAACTGAATTCCAAAACAAAACAAAACAACACAACTCCCCTCCCCCTAAAAAACCAAAAGGCAGAGGGCAAGGCACTGGGCGGTGGCTGAGGCGTTTTAGAGAGGTCAGCTGGCGAGTGTTGTCCGCTGCTCCAGGGAAAAGTGATGGTGTGGAGGTCTCCAAGGGAAATCTCTTAAGTCTCAACTGCTTTACACCAAGAAACGACCAGAAGTTGAAAATGTGTCACATGACTAACATAAGACATAGTACAATATATGATAATGAAAGAAAACTAGACTTTCGATGGTGGGCTCGCAATAGGGTATACAGATATTGAATTATCATGTTGCATAATGTTATTAACTAATGTTACCTCAATAAATTAAAAATAAAATAAAAATGGAATAGTACAAATAGTGCCAGCTGGATTAGTTCTTTTCCTCTCCACATACTCCCTGCCCCAACTGTGGAGGAGGCATGGGAGGAGAGGGGGCGCATGTAAAATGGGCGATCACACCTTCGTCTCTGGTCTAGAAAGCAGTAAATGAGCCCTGAGCTGGGAAAAGAAGGAAAGCATTGAATAGCTTGAGATATTGAGGTTTTCATGGATCAAACTACAAAATATCTAAAAATGAGACTGTTTTTAGAATCAAAAGTGGGTGAAAAGCCATGAGATCCACCGGAAATGTTACCAAGAGCAAGAAAATATTTCTGACAAAAAAAATGTGTGAGGCAGTAGTGGGAGAAAACAAAGCTGTTTCCTGACTGCACCCTATGAAGCCTGGCCAAGTCAATACACCCGTTGTTACACTAGTGGTTCACTTGTTCTCCCTGCATTTTCCTTCCTCAGGCAGGGACTTTATCTACTTAGAGGAGTGTCTCATAAGAGTCAGCTTTTAGATGTGCTCATTCTTTTTGCTTTATTTTCTATTCATTTCTATCTTTACTCTCTCTTTCAACTCTGGGTCATTTTGTTGTTCTTGTTCTAATTTCTTAGATTGAACTCTAAGTTTATTTTTCTCTTTATTTATTTTTATAATAAAGAATTTAAGGCTATAAATACCCAATAGGAATAGTTTGAGCTGTGGTATGTTTTGGTATGAAACATACCATCATTGCTTTGTAGGGGTATGAAATGTTTTGGTATGAAACATATCATCATTGCTTTGTAGGGGTTTGATTTCAGTTTTATTCACATTTAATGAACAGTTATTTAGAATGTTGTTTTCAATTTCCAAGTAGAGATGATTTTTTTAGGTATCCCCTTTTCATTATTCCTTTAAAAAAATTATTACAATTAGGGAATGTAGCCTATAAAATCTCTATTTTTGTGAATCGGTTTAGATATCCTAGATATTCTTTGGGACCAAAGACAAGATTAACTTTTGTAAATGTTCTACTATATACAAAAGAAATATAGTTATGAGATGTAACATTCCATACATCTTTTAGGTCAAATTTGTTGGTTATTTTATTCTATTCCTCTGTTCTTATTTGGTTTGCTAGATTTGTCTAATTTGAAAAAGATGTATTAAAATTTCCTATTAAAACTGTACTTTTGCTACATTCTTTTAAGAGTTTCTGCTTTATATATTTAGCTACTATATTGATTGGTGAACACGGTTTATGGTTGTTATACCTATTTTATAAATTTTCCTTTTTATGAATATATAATATCAATATTAATCTATTTGTTCCAATATTAATAGTCAGATGACTTCTTTTGGTTTCTACTTATCTGATGGTATCTCTTTATAGCCTCTGAATTTCAACCTCTAGCACTTTGTTTAAAGTGATTTTTTTTAAGTAACATGTGACTGGATTTTGCTTTTTAACCCACTGATAGTTGTCAGTAGATATCATCTTACTGTCTTCTGATTTCAGAGTCACAGATAGAAATCTAAAGCCAGACTGATTCTTTTTATTGTATCAACAAATTGTTTTTTCCTGACTGGTAGATTATAGAACTTGGTCATTATCCTTGGAATTAGGATATTTTTCTGGAATCTGTCTAGTGTTTTCCCTTTTTTTAAGTCACTCCTTCCTTGGAACTCAAAAGAAGCCTTTCTATCTGCAGTTTCTTTAGCTCTGTAATATTTTCTCCACAATTTAAACATTGCCTTTCCTCCTTCTATTGATTTTTCTCCTTCTGAAATTCCTATTTATTTCTACGACTTCGGGATCTATCTTCTGGTTCTATTACATTACATTTGCTCTTATGATTTCTGTCTCTAACTTTTTGATGTTTTGAGAGATTTTTTTCCACTTCTTCTTCCAGGCCTTTGTTCACTTCTCAAGTGTTACCATACTCTTTTTCAATACATCTCTATTTTTAAATTTAAAAATCATGTTCTTGAGTTCCAGTGATAGCAGTTTAATGCTCTAATTGGAGCCCCTTGGTTGCACTAATTACATTTTCTGTTGTTGTTCAAGTTGCTATGCACTCCTCCAGCCTATCTATTTTGCTGGCAGCTGCCCACCCAGGGTGCTCAGTTCACTCCCCTCTCTCTGGCTTTGTTATTTGCAGCTTGCAATGTTATCCACCCTAGGGCTAAGTCTTAAGCAACAGCTATAGGGTTATGGGAGGCTCAGTGGTCTCCATCCCTGTGGACAGACAAGGTATCAGCTGGAAAACTCTCAGTTTCTCCTCCAAGCTTCTCTGCTCCCTGGATTCCTCAGCTACAAAGGTTAGTTTTCTCCCAGCCTCAAAGATACAGAGGACTCAGCTCCCCTGTTAATACACCAGCCACTCTTGAGGGCCAGAGAGACCAACAAGTCCTTCCAGAGACAGCTGTGTCAGCTGTAGGGTTGCCAGATAAAATATATTACATGGGACAGACTTGTATTAAAGTAATTATTCATTGTTTATCTGAAATTCAAATTTAACTGTGTGTCCTATATTTCTCTATTTCTTTTCCTTCCTGATCCCCTTTCTCTCTGGCTAAATCTGGCCACCCTCGTCAGGAGGGTGGTTCTTCCTCTAATCTTTCCTTTTATCTATAGGTCCCATGGGCTAAGCTCTTTCCAATAACTCTGGAGCTCTGACCCTTGCCTCCAGGCACCTTTCTGAGACCTCAACTTCTCACTGGCCTGGAGGATGTCAAGGTCCATGGTTGTCTTCAAAATGGAACCCCCCCACAGCACCAAAGGCCCATATCCAGGGCTCCACTCAAGAAGGAGTTCACGGTTACACAGAGTTGGGACAGGAGAGAGCACTGCTAATGTACACATTTAGAGAACATTCATAGAATATGTGACAAAAATGATTCTTATCCTAGAGCTCTGTAACCAACCAATCTACCAATTATGTAGAAAACAAGCAAAAATATTTTCAGACTGGCAAGCACTCAGCCTATTTCTCAAGTATTTTTCTGAAGAAGTAATGTGATGATGTGTTCAAGCAAAAAAGGGAGTTAACAAGAAAGAAGAAGATATGACATGTGAAAAAGAGAGGATGAAACCAAGAAGCACAGTGACAGGAAGTTCCCGAGTATTAGTTGTGCAGTTTGGCTGGAGAGGAATCGGGCAAAACTGCAATGGAAGGACAGAACTACAGAGGAGAGACACCTGTACATTAAATACTGTGTTTGTGATAATGGAAGAATGCAAAGACATGATTAAAGACAGACAATCCAGGTCCTTCCAGCCAACTTTTATTTGAGATGTGATCAGGTCAATCTGGGTGGTTCACATCAGGGATCTCTCTGAGTCAATCCTATTCAGAATGATATCCCTACCGTCAAGTTGAAATAAAACCAATGTCTGAAGATGAATGTTAAACTTATTTTCTAAATGCTTAAACCTCTTAATTTTAAATATTATAATTTCCAATTTTCCTAAACCTTTAATGTAATATGGACTTTTAAAGATTTTTTACTTATAATTTTCCTGAATTAGAAATAATGGTTTAGACATATAGCTAACATATATCACATATACTACATGACTTGACTATTAGAAAACAAATATCCCAAATGTTCATAGATAATAAAGCTGAATTTGGTGTTTCTAGAGAAATAAAATGCAACTTCCATAATAAACAAAAATGGTGTAAATGAATACACAATCTGAATAATTAATAACCTTGCAAAACAGAAAGTACCAAGCCAAAATGGGTTCACTGGTGAATTCTACCAAACATTTAAGGAAGAAATATCATCTTTCCACAATCTCCTTTAGAAGACTGAAACAAAACAAATACTTTCTAACTCGTTCTATGAGGCCAGTATTACCTTAATACCAAAACCAGACAAAGACATTAAAAGAAAACTACAGAATATTTCTTACGTACATTCAAAAATCCTCTCAACAAAACAGCAAATTAAATCCAACAATGTATAAAAAGAATTAAATACTATGACTAAGCAGGATTTATCCCGGGTTTGCAAGTGTAGGTCAACATTTGAAAATCAGTTGATGAAACATCAACAGACTAAAGAAGAAAAATCACACAATCATATCGATAGATGCACAAAAAGCATTTAACAAACTCCAACACCCATTCATGATTTAAAAAAAAAAACCTTCAGTAAACTATAAATAGAGGGGAACTTCTTCATCTGGTTAAATAACATCTACAAAAACCCTACAGCAAATATCATACTTAATGGCGAGCAACTTGAAGCTTTTCCACTAAGATCAGGTACAAGGCAAGGATGTCCCTTCTCACCACTCCTTTTCAACGTTGTACTGGAAGTCCTAGAAAATGTGATAAGACGGGAAAAGGAAATGAAAGGTATACAGATTGAGAGGGACAAGCAAAACTCTCTGTTCACAAATGACATGTTATTTATGTAGGAAATCTAAAAGAATTAACAAGAAAACTCCTGGAACTAATCAGTAGCAAGACTGCAGGATACATGGTTCATATACAAACATCAGTTGCTTTCCTACATACCAGCAATGAACAAGTGAAATTTGAAATTAAAAACACAATACTATTTACATTAGCACCCCCCAAAATGGAACACTTAGATATATATCTAACAAAATATGTCTAAAATCTATATGAGGAAAACTATGAAATTCTGATAAAAGAAATCAAAGAACTAAACAAAAGAAAAGGTATTCCATGTTCAGGCATTGGAAGACTCAATATTGTCCAGATCTCAATTTTTCCCAATTTGATCTATAGAGTCAATGGAATCCCAATAAAAATTTCAAAACACTATTTTCTGGATATAAAAGAAAAAAACTGATTCTAAAATTTACATGGAAAGACAAAAGACCCAGAATAGCCAATACGATCTGAATGAAAAAATAAAATAAAATAAAGCAAAGTCAGAGGACTGACACTATAAAATTTCAAGACTTACTATAATTAAGACAGTAATACACTGGTGGAAGAATAGACAAATAGATCAATGCAACTGAAATCTATCACATCAGAGCCCAGAAACAGACTTCCAGAAATACAGGCTACTGATCTCTGATGAAAGAGCAGAGGCAATACAATGGAGCAAAGGTAGTCTTTCAATAAATGAAGAACTGGACATCCACAAGCAAAAAAGAAAAAAATAATCAAGATACAAACTTTACACTCTTCACAAAAATTAACTGAAAATGGATTACAGAACTAAATGTATAACACAAAACTATTAAAACTCCTAGAGGATAACATAGGAAAAAATTCAAATGATTTTGGGTTTGTTGGTGATTTTTTAGATAAACAAGATAAGATGGGTTTCATTAAAATAAACATTTCTGTTCTGCAAAAGACACTATCAAGTGAATAGACAAGCTACAGACTGGGAAAAAATATTTACAGAAGACATATCTGATAAAGGACTGTTATGCAAAATATACAAAGAACTCTTAAAACCCCATAATAAGAAAATGACCTAATTAAGAAATGGGCCAAAACATCTTAGCATACACCTCACCAAATAAATTATGGAAAATAGCATATGGAAAAATGTTCCACATCATGTGTCATCAGAGAAATGAAAATGAAAACAATGAATTATCACTACACACCTAGTAGAATGGCCAAAAACCAGAACACTGACAAAACCAAATGCTTTCAAGGATGTGGAGCAACAAAAACTCATTCATTGCTGGTGACAATGCGAAATGGTACAGCCACTTTGGAAGACAGTTTAGTGGTTTCTGACAAAACCGAACATGGTCTTGACACATGATCCAGCAATCATGTTCCTCGGTATTTACCCAAAGTTTCTGGAAAATTATGTCTACACAAAAGCCTGCACAAAGTTGTTTATAGCATCTTTATTCATAATAGGCCAAAACTTGGAAGCAACCAAAATGTTCTTTAATAGGTGAATGAATAAACTGTGGTACATTCAAACAATGGTATATTACTCTGTGCTAAAAAAGAAGTGAGCTATCAAGCCATGAAAAGACATGGAGGAACCTTAAATGCATATCAGTAAGTGAAAGAAGCCAATCTGAAATGCTATATACTGTATGATTCCAACTGTTTGACATTTCTGTAAAAGGCAAAGCTATGGAGACAGTAAAAAGATCAGTGGTTGCCAGGGCCTGTGGGAAAGAAGTGATGAATAGGCAGAGCACAGATTTTTGGGGTAATGAAATTACTCTGTATGGTACCATAATGGTGGGTACATGTCATTATATATTTGTCCAAACCCAGAGAATTTACAACATCGAGAGTGAACCCTAATGTAAACTCTGACCTCTGGGTGATAATGTGTTTTAATGTAGGTTCAACAACTGTAGCAAATACAGTACTCTGGTGGGGAATGTTGATAATGGGGTCGGTGGAGGGGTGGGGGGATAGGGAGCATATGAGAAATGAATTCTATTATACACACACACACACACACACACATTCTTGGCTAGTGAAAAAAAAAACTATGTGTATGTGTGTAATAGACTATATCTCCATCTCATATAAAAACAAATAGGTTTCAAACTTTTTATTTACCTCGATTTCCTCATCTGTAAAGGTACTAATAATACTAGCCAGTACCTTGTAGGATTGTGGAAAGGATAAAATGAATTAAGTATAGAGAACAGTGTCTGGCACATGGTCAGCACCACATATGTGCTAGCTACTGTAATTGATGCATGACAGCTACACTTTGTGCTACTGGAAAAGTAAGCTCAAGCATCAAATTGGTGATAGGAATGATGTAAATTTGTAATTACTATAGAAAATTATATTATTCTACAAATAAAATGCAAAACCAAAAACAATCCTCTAGCTGCTATAGTTTGGTAGTAGTTGCAACATCAGTGTTTGCTATATTGACACACCTACTTCAAGACTATGCAAGTTAGTGTAAACTAGTAAAATAATGTATTTGGAATCATTTTGTACAAAATAGGACAATCCTTTCCAATAAAGCACTGTATTTCACTGCAAAAAATAAGAAAATTTAAGAGCAAACTAATATAGATTTCTATCAAACAAATACTGTGAAAAACTTTGTGTTATGAAAACATTATGCCACCTGCTTCAGGGTAAACACTCACAAAGCTATGAAATCCTCTGAGCATGAAAAGTTTGCTTGGATAACGAGATAGTTGCTGTGATCCCGTCTTGGCTCAAAGCCTCTTGTTATTTCTGGTTTTCAGTCATGCTCTCGGCATAGCTCAAATGCTCAAGAACGTTTATCATCCCTGTTCATGTTTCCAAAGAGGACAGGATTTGCTGTTCCCTGCCATGAGAGGGGAGCATGGAGCGAAGGCACCTGCTGTCATTCCCATGTGGGGGAGGGGGCAGCAGATACGATGAATGAGGGCCTGGCATTCCTTGGGCCATGCCTTGCTAGAAGACAGGATTACATGTCTCAGGTCACAGGTAGCCTGTGCCTCTCTTGGGATTACTGGCCATCAGAGAGCCTGTGAACCCCCTTTTATTCCTATCCCCAGTGTGTAGAGTACTCTTACTTCCCTCTTTCCTCTCTCTTCTGGCAACTGGGAGGATGAGGCCAGCTTGATGTCCTCTGTGGCTGCTCTGTAAGTGGACCAAGTGGGCTGCAAAAGTCTAGATCTTGGGAGGGAGCAGAGGACCCCAACGGACTTCAGTTCTAAGCCTCATTCTCCAACATGGTTTTTTGAAAACCCTGCTCAGCCACTTATCAATATAACACCATTTATTACATATGAAACCATTGATATAAATGTTATGCTCTGACCCACATTTGACTGGTGATTCTTACCATCTAGGCTTTCTATTTATGAAAGCCCTAGAGGGAAAGA
>NW_006431918.1:17334410-17368467 GCF_000325575.1 Pteropus alecto | reverse complement strand
TGGTAGAGTTCCAGGCCTGAACTGCTTCACATACCTGATAGTTCATTTGAATAAAACAGTATAGAAAGTATTTATACAGCAAGCACTAAGCATATATGTATCTAAACACACAAAACACATTTTTTTCATGTTAGTTTCTTATAACCTCTTATGATAGGAAATATAAGAAACTATTATAATAAGTTTTCTCATAATAGTTCCAAGATGACAGGCCAATGTGGTAATGTGGAGGCAGTAGCAGATCTGAATTCTGTCTCTGCCACCTACTATGTATATGACCCTCAGGCAAATTGCCAATCATTTGATGCCTCGGTTTCCTGATCTAATGGAAGTATGGAATCTTACATATGTCATCAGGTCCAATGAATTCATATGTAAAGGACCTAGCGTTAGATATGGCAAAGAAGGACACCCAAGCACTCAATCCATGTTGACATTTTCCCTTTCAAGTTCAATGCAGGTGGGTCTACAGGCAGTCCTCACCTCTGAGGATCCGGTGTCACTACCTAATATATTAAGAGTCTCTGTCTGCTCTACAATGAACCCAATTCAATATGGTATCTCCGGGCTCATCCGAGGTCAATCCATGGACATTGTAGGCTATTTTGTAGATAAACTAGAGCCATGCTCTATTTACAAAGTCTGAGATAGAGATGACATCTTAGAAAAATGCTTATAGCTTTAGAACTACCATGATCTCTGTCAAGACCTACCCCTGTTGGGAGGGACTGGTCTCATGTATTAGATTATATGCCAAGAAAACCTATCTTAAGACTGGCCCAGGAGTCTTGCCAATAAAGACCCCAGGACTACCTCAAAACAGGTGCCATAGAAATTCAAACCGTAGGGTTGGCCCAGCAGATAGACTTCAAAGGCAGCCCACTTATATGTATATTTGAAACTTGGTAAAAAAAAAATGCAAGTGTGAATGCTCATTGAAGCCTATAATCTCTTCAAATTAAATAATAAAGTAAACCTCATATAAGTCAAATCACAATTAACAGCTACTCTTTATGGTCAGAGTAAGATAATGTTGCACATGGAAAATTTATATTTAGAATGCATGGAAGTAACAGAATTATTCTATGCTGGCTTAAAGTATTTGAGATTTCTGCTATTCAGGCTCTCTGGGACAATGCTGTCTTGGAATCCTATCCATAGGTGATTAGCTTTAAAAGAGCTAGCCTATCTCTGCTGTTGAGCAAAGTGAGGTCACTATGAGCTGTCAACACTGAAAAGGGGGGACTCTAACATAAGGACTGCCAAGGTTCAGGTGTCAGGGAGAATGTGGACATGAAGCCAAAACCTAGCCATGAAATGCAAGCAAATTGGAAATAGACTGGGATCAGAAACCTAACACATTTTATGACTAAATATTATGATATGCCATGATAATCCACCATCAGATAATCCACTCCTTAAGGTTTTCTATGTCCATAGTGGGCAACTAGTAGCATCTACTTTGCACATTTTTCCAGACCAAAACTATTTCTGCCTTTTTTTAAGGGAACTCAGGATCTAAGGGTAACATATACAGCACTGAAGTACTAAGGTGGGCCCAAAGCTGTACCTGAGAAAAATCTCTATTTATGTGTAGACTCACCTCTTTGTGAAAGTGGGATAGCTTTCTACTCTGGCAGAAACATAGGCTCTACAATTCTATATTTGAACATCAATCTCCTTCGCTGATTTTTTTAAAGTAACTGGACAGAATCAGAAAGAGAAGACCAGTACCTCACCATTTACCAGGCAGTAAATATTAAACTGTTTGCCATTCAACTCTTACAAAGCCCTTCAGAGGGGTAGTATTTTGGGAATGTCATAAGATGAAGTATCTAGAATTCAACAATTCTAGGCTCTCTAAATTGTACCTTAATGCAAGTTAGCCCTCGAAACCCTATGTTGTAGACCCCAATAACTCATTGGTTAATGCTAGAATCATCTTTACTGAGTTATACTTTAATGTTTAGCATTCAGATTTTATTGAAGAGGGCTGTAAGTATACCACTCATATAAAATCTGTTTTTGTATTTGTTGCAAAAGAACAATTCTATTGACATTATTCATTTCTGTGCCATCTCATCATACATGATTTTAATTTATGTGAAGCAACCATTTATGCTTGGAAAGTGAGTAGGAAGAGGGATATTATTTAAATGATGTAACTTAAAATAAGTAAAAACTTCCTTTTGCATGTGTTCTATTTGTTACATACCACGTTTCTACATATGTTATATATATGTATCCTTTATTTTATAGACAGCATAAGGAATTTTACAAGAGTAATTTTGATTAAATATAATTTATTCTTATACCCTAATATGGAACTCATGTGGAAGACCAGTCATGCTGGTTATCACCACTTAGGGTACCTTTTCTGACCTGCTGGGGCTCCTGTCAGGCCAGGCCCCTGATTTTGTGAGCTGAAACACCCTACTGAAAGGCACAATTTCCTGCCTCCATCCAACCTTGGTATTTCCCATGCATGTGTCAGACAAATCTTCCATACTCTCCACAGCCCACTTCCTAGACTTGAACTCTGCTCATCTGTTAGTGAGCTGCCTGCTCGGCTCACAACCATTGGCTTCTCCTGCCAGCTCCTGTGTCACTTGGCCATCAGCCTTTGAGGAGCAGGGCTCTCTCTTATGCTGTTTGACCAGGATTTAGCAGAATATTTGGCACATAATAACTGGCAAATAAATATTTCTTGCACAGAACTTATTTGCGTGCGGCTTTATCATGGTTCCTGCTGCTGCATTCCTGAGAACAGAGCCACTGATAACAGCCTCCCACTCAGTAAACATCTTTTTCTGTGCTCAGACTTGCAAGCACCCTAGGAGTAAACCTGGGCATCTATTTGGTAAAGATCACTAATAAAAAATTATGTTTAGTATCTAGCGTTAGGAGAACACTTTTATCCTAATGAATAGTACACTTTCACTTTTCCAATAGAGCCATGTAACTATCACCTCTTTCTTATTTTTGCCGGAGTTTCCAAGAACCTCCAAATAAATTTAAGCAATGTTAGAGACACCATATTGATCCTTTCACGTACCATTTTTATATGCTTTCTTCTTTTTGATCCTGATTTTTCAGTTTTGGGATTCTATCACAAGTTTTCTCTAAGTGTGATCTGGGAACCACCTGCATCAGACACTGGAGGTATCTATTAAAAATGCTGATTTCTGGATTCCTCTACAGACCTATTAATCAGAATCTCCAAAAGTGAGACTCAGGAATGTGTGTTTCAAATACCCCAGGTATTCTAATGCTCAATTAAATTTGAGACTCTGTGGTCCATTTTTATATGCAATTTGTTATAAAATATCCCATGTTTTTCTTGGGAAAAAAGGGAACTTATGAGAAAATATCCTACATATTATGATGATGATAGCCTGAGGTAATGTTAATAGCATTACTTAAAATAATACTTAATGTATTATCCTGATTTTTACCTGACCTTGGTACAATGCATGAAAAGCATTGTCTAACAAGATTTATGTTTACAGTGTTCTACAATAAATACCTATTACATTTTCTTCTGAAATTAAGATAGTATTAAGTGAAACATTAAAGCAGTGCCTAAGAGCTAGAAATAAACTGAATAATATATTCATTCAATTAAATACTAAAGAGGGCCACTATGCTCCAGGAGGTGTGCTTTAGCTGAGAAACACTGTAATGAACAAGACTCGGTTCCTGCCCTCAGCCACTGGAGTTCAGAAAATGATGAAAAAAACCAATTCTTTACTATCCCCAGGGAAATGGATCCCCTTCAGTACACACAGGGGCAGCCAGCGCTTCTTTCTCCAAGAACTACATGGGTCCCTGGCCTTCCCCTGTCTCCCTTCCTCTCCTCGCCCCACCACTTTCCTCCCGCTCACCCACCTCCAAGAGTCCTGGCTCTGTGCAAGAGATAGAGCCTGACTGCCCCTTCCTGCCGGTTGTAGAGACTGGATTTCTGTCCCAGCAGAGTATGGAAAAGACCAGCAAACCACCCTCTCAGGATCAGTTTTAGCGAAGTGGCCCCTCTCCACCCTGCCCTGGGGAGGAGCGGACAGAAGAGAAAGCCGGAAAACTCCATCCCACCCTGCCATGCAGGCAGTGTCTGCACCGCAGGCCAGGGACCTGGCTTCTGACTGGAACCCAGAGCAGCAGTCAGAAGCAGCCCCAGGGTATGAGAGAGAGTAGCAGGAAGGGGTGTTCAGGGCAGAGGAGACCCCTCTTGTAAATACCTGGAGACAAAACAGCACTGGATAGTGAGGGAATTTCAAGCCATTCTAAATCCCCAGAGAAGTAATTTTAAATCCTACTCATATTTCGAGGTTCCATTTGAATCCCAATTCACATATGAAGTTTCTGGGATTATGCTGCTCTCATTCATCTCCTTTTCTAAGAGTCTACAGTATCTATCATCATACTACATGACTTAACATGTCATTCTTTAGTGACTTCTGTTGTTCCCTTATTTCAGATGAACAAACTGGCTTCCTTAACTACACCATAAACTACAGTAGGGCAGGGACAGTGCTTTAGTTTCCTTTTTTAATAGCAGCTTTATTGTGATATAATTCACAAACCATACAATTCATCTATTTAAAGTATACAATTCAATGTTTTTTAGTATATTCATAGAGCTGGGCAAGCATCACCACAATCAATTTTAGAACATCATTCCCCAAAGAAATGCTATATCTATTAGAAGTCACTTCCCATTCTATGTTGTGGGTTGAATTGTGTTCCCCAAGAGATATGTTCAAGTCCTAACACGAGATATGGAATAGAACCTAATATGGAAGCAGTTTTTTACAGATTTAATTTAGTTAAGAAGAGGTCATACTTGATTAGAGTGGGCCCTGAAATCAGTATGAATGATGTCCTTATGAGAAGAGGAAAATTTGGATGCAGAAACACAGACACATAGAGGAAAAGGCCATGTGAAGACTGAGATAGAGACTAGAATGATGCTTCTATAAACCAAAGAAAGCAGACAACCAGAAGCTAGAGGTGAGGAAGGGTTCTTCCCTGGGTCCCTGGAGCCTTATTCCTTAGGTCCTTCAGGAGGAGTGTGGCCTTATCAACACTGATTTAGGACTGCTAGCCTCCAGAACTGAGAGAATAAATTTCTGTTTGAAACTACCCAATGTGATTCTTTTTAAGGCAGCCATAGAAATCAATACGCTGCCCAATGACCCTCCTCATTCTGCCCTAGGCAACCAGTAATCTACTTCCTGTCTCTATAGATTAAGGTATCCTGGGCATTTTATATAAGTGGAATTATACAATATGTGATCTTTCTTTCACTTAGTATGTTTTCACATAGTATATGGTTCATCCACATTGTGGCATGTATTAGTACTTCATTCCTTTTTATTGCTAAATAACTTCCAGTATATGGGTATATATTTTGTTTATCTAATCGTCAGATGATGGACATTTGGATTGTTTCCACTTTGGACTATTACGAATAATGTTGCTATGAAGATTCATGTATAAGGTTTTGTGTGAATGTGTTTTCATTTCTCTTGAGTATATACCTAGGAGTGAGATTGCTGAGTCACGTGGTAACTCTATACTTAACCTTTTGAGGAAATGCCATACTGTTTTCCAAAGTAGCTACACCATGTTACATTCCTATCATTAGTGTATAAGGATACTAGCTTATTCACATCCTTTCTAATACTTCTTATTACATCTTTTTTTTTTTTAAGTATAGCCATCCTAGCGGATGCAAAGTGTTATCTCACTGTAATTTTGGTTTGCATGTCCCTGATGGCCAGTAAAGTTGAGCATCGTGTCATGTGCTTGTTGGCCGTCTTATTTGGAAAAATGTCTTTTCAGACCTTTTGTTATTTTTTAAGTGGGTCATTTGTCTTTTTTGTTGATGAGTTGTAAAAGTTCTTTATATTATACCCTGCATAATTAGGTTGCCTTTTTCTTATTGAGCTGTGCTATTTTGATACTTCAGTTTTTAAATATTTCTCAGTGTACCTAATAGTACTGAGCACATGATGGGGATAATGTTTGTGCTCTTGTGCATGTCTAGTGTTCAAAAAAGATCATTTGGTTATCACATATTTAACAAATAGGCTGGAATAACATTTTCCTGAGCTGTTGGGTTAAACTTTGGGGTAAAGAAAGGAACTTACTATTTACTGACTGTCCACCGTAGGCCAAATATTGTTACTATGTGATCCTCACAATCACCTAAGGAGATTCTAGTGATTATCGCCAAAACACAGATGAACATAAAAAAAAATTACTTACCAGATATCACACAGGTGATAAGCAGTAGAGACAGGAAGTAGATTACTGGCTGCTTTTGTCTCTAAAGCCTGTAGTTTTTAATCATCCTACCCTTTTGTCCCTTCATGAGGTGGTAAAACAAAGATAACAAAACCCATGAACTTGATCCTCAGGCCTGTGATGTATGCAAAATGTCTCCTCTTGATTTCATGTCTCACTCCAAAACTATAAACAATTGATATGATTTTTCAGCTCATGAATTAATAAAACCCATGCAAATGCTTCTCCTGCAATGAAGTATAAGGATACAGGTATTGTGCCAATTCTTCTGTTAAAAACTAAGCACAAGAATGAGAATATGCTTAAATTCACTGGGTAGGAAAAGAAAGAATATGTGGTTCTGGAGTTCAAGTAGAAAGTACATGAGCCCTACAGAGAGGCTACCTGTATGTGCATGCTTCACAATCTGCTGGCGCTTTCCAGGCAGTCCAAAGTGCAAATGGTTTCTGCAGCTCATGATTCTGGCTCCAGGCCAGCGGCATGCTTACTTGAATTGTAGCCAAAACAGCCTCAGACTCACTGCCTGAACATGTGACTGGCGAGCTCGTGTTCCTGCTACAGAGTGTGCTCTCCTGGAGACCCACTGACATCTAATTCTCAAGGATCCCATTTCGTTTTTAATAGACAAGTGTCTTCGCTCTTCCAACTCTAAAAATAGAGGTGCGATGAAGACATAGTTTAGAAGGTCTTAAAAGCTCTATACAAAGTCCTCAAAACATTTGAAATCCTGATTCATCTCTGGGAAATGGTGCATCTGATTATCTTAATTTACAGCCTATTCTGGAAATTTCTCATCTGGGAAAAGCCATCTGAAAGCTATTTCTCTTTGTAAATAAATTATTTCATTTAATGTCAAAGAAAGGCATCAGAAAGTAGAAAAAGAAAAATTAAAAATGAAATAATTTCTTAAAATTACCCAAGTAGTTTATGAACAAGACAACCTATGGCTCTCAGAAAAAAAATGAGAATAAGATTGATATGGCCATATCAATAGTTTAATTTGACTTATTTTCACAGGGCTGCCCAAGCATAGATAGAGAAAGGAATTATTTTCCCATGAGATGAGGCTAACTCATCTCTGGGAAAGAGAATCCACAGGAACATTGCTGCTTATGCAAGAAAGATAACATCTCGCTGACTAATTCTTTGTGGAGTTTTCCTCACATCACATGTGCCTGTCCTATTTGTGGACCTGCTTCCTGGTTGAAAGTCCTCACAAGGCAGGTGCATGAATGCCCCTAGAACACCATTTCTTGCCAGAATTCTAGGAAAAATGGACAATGGAATTTTGCTTCCCTGGTCTTAGAAAAGGGCAAAGAAATGCTTGTTTCTCCCAAAGGTCAACTGAGAAATGTTGTGTTGCCCCAGAAGTCCAGCCTTGTCCTGGGTAAGGCATACTGGGCCTTATCTCATCTCAGCCCTTTGAAGCACTTGACAGCTGCTGCTACTGACACTTTCTTATCCCAAGGGAGGAAGCAGCTTCTGAAGGTTTTGAGACTCAGTTCATGGTCTGGATGTTTGAAAGGGTAAAACTTAATTTTAATATAACTCTAAAGAAACATTTTGTATTTATTTACACAACGTGTGGTTCTTTTTTATTCTGTACTTCCCAGGGGGACATGTTAATTAAAAGTGTATGTCATCTTATGTCAGGAAGGGATGAAGACTGATGGATAAATTTTCTACTGGTTGTTAACACTCCACCTTTCCTTTCTCTGTGGCTTTGCTAAGTTTTACCCATTATGTCTGAAAACCTAGTTTTAAATATAAAATAGATTGAGAGAAATAACGGGTACAAAGACGAAGTTTTCTCTCAAGTAACTTATTTGGTGGGTGCTAAAGATTTGGAGAACTTCTTGTCTTGACTGAATAGTTAGTCATTACTTGGACTATATCCAGTGAATTTATGAAAGAATTACATAGACCGGGCACAGAAAATTGTACAATATATAAGAACATGGAAAATATCATTTAAAAAATAAATCTATATTCTTTCTCCACCCAAAAGCTGGTCATATTGATTACAATAATGTACTTTTGCTTGTTTTTGGAAAATACAAAATCATTGGACTAATTACTACAGCACCTCTGGAATAATGGTATTGATTTATTGAGTACCTACTATGTGCCAGTCACTTTATGAATATGTTTTATGTCACCACAATGTAGATATTCTTACTTCCAATTTACAGATAAGTAAACTGAAGTTCAAAGAGAGATCATTTGCCCTAAGTCTAAGCTCCATGGGATGGAATCCAAAGTCCATCAGGATTTAGGAGACCAAATAGATCTAAAGTTTCTAAAGTTGATCACAATAAAGGGCACAGTTTTTCAAGATAAATGTAAACTGCATGAGATGCCAGGATAACAGGAAAACCAAACATATGATCACTTAAGCTACAAGGCATCATTTTGAATATAAGGGTTCACCTAAATGTTTTAACTCTCCAAAAAAGCTGCTGCAAGACAATGTTTAGCATCTGAGTATCATTTTAAAGCATAGTTCTGTGACTTTAACCAGCCTCAACCTTTGCAAAGACTCAAATGTACAAGGGGTTGAGAAAGTGAAGTATAGCTATGAGGAGTACTTTACAGAAGGGAGAAATGTGGAAAGATAGAATTGGAGGGTTTATTTAAAGAAAGTTGTTTAAGGACCTAAGGGCCAGGAAAGGAGTTTGAACTTTACCTGTAGGCAATGCCATGTAACTACTAACATCTGTATGGTGTCTGACAAGTGTTTTCATTCACATTATTATTTTGACACTGAAAGTATGATAGGTAGCAAATCCAGAGAGAGATGTTAGGTGACTTTTCCCAAGACCACTAAGCTAGTAAGCAGTAGAGGTCCCTGTTTCTGCAAAACTTGGGCTTTTACCACATTTTCATATTAACTGCTAGCTTCCAAACAATGCAGTCCTTTGGAATTACAAATTGCCATTGGAAACCACCACTCGAGAGAAAAATATTTCACATGAGAGAATAGCATATGGACAACTCATTACAAGTTTTCCTAGAAGATAACTGAATCCTAAGGAATAGATATTAGGATCAAGAAAATAGTTATTCATCACCTTTTCTTGATTATGAAAGTAATACTTTATAGAAAACTAGGAAATAATATTTTAAAAAAAATCATCCATAAATTCACAACAGATCATTTTAACATCTTGTTGCATTTCCTTCCAGTCTGTTATACTTTAGGCAAGAAACTTGAATACCATTCCTTCATCATGCATTGCATCTAACCAGTATCCTAGTCCTATGACCCTCTCTTCTGACTATATCCCAAATGTATCCAGTTTTTCCCAGCCTCTACCCTTGTATAGGCTATCATCATCTTGCCTGGATTTTTGCAATTTTCCCCTAATCCATCTCCTTGGCTTCAGTCTGGCAAATCCTCTCTATTTATTCTCCACGTTGCAGCTAGAGTAGTTTTGTTAAAATGAAATCTGCTTAAATGCCTCAGATGGCTTCCATTGCCCTTAGGATAATGCTAAGCTACTGACCAAAGCATCCAAGGCCCTTTGCCTAAGCGTTCACACTCACCTCTGTCTCACCACCTCTAGCTAGACAGAATTTCTTTACCATGCTCTCTCTCACGCCTCAGAATGGCACTCTCTGCTAAAACACTCTTCCCCAAGCTCTTTGCCTAACTGCCTTTCAGCTTTCAAACCTCAGCTCATATTTCAAAATTTCTTTGGGAAGATTTATTTGACCCCCTGCCTCTCTTTGAACAGGATTAGAGGCTATTGCTACAACCTCCAAGTCTCCCCCTATAACAACACTTATCTCACTGTATATTATCATTTTGTTTAAATGCCTGTCTCCTTCACTAGTGTTTTCATTCTATTCCTAATATCTATTCCTTAGTCACAAAGAAGCTGCTTTCCAAGGCTGACTAGTTGAGTTTTCCAAGGCTGACTAGTTGAGTTTTGAAGGCAGGGTCTTTATCTTTTTCTCATGACTGGATACCCTGCATGGAGCTCAGTACCTGGCAGAGGATAGGCATTCGGTATTATTCACACATTCACATACCAATATATCACATACAAAGTGTTTAATAACACATTTAAAAAAAATCTTTCTATAGATTCTCTTGGATTTTCTATGTAGAAACTCATGTTATCGGTGAATAATGAAAGGCCAGCTTCTTCCTTCTTTGGCCTTATCCCTTTTATTGTTTTCTTTGTCTTACTGTACAACTAAGATCTCCATCCAGTACAAAGTTGACTAGATATGTTGATAGCTGGCATATTTGTTCCTGATTTGTAAAGGCAAAGATTTGCCATTCCAAAATTAAGTATCATGTGTGATGTACATTTTTGACTGATACTCTTCACTATTTTAAGGAAATTCCCTTTTAGTCTTGGTTTAAATCTCTCTTCTTATAAATTATAAATGAATGCTGAACTTTACATAGGGCATTTTCTGCTTTACTGAGATGGTTTATCTTCTTTAATCTGCTAATACATTAAATGATATTAGATTTTCTAATATGAAAACATCCTATATCTCTGCATTGGTTGTGATATATTCTTGTTTTATACATTGTTGGATTTGATTTACTAATATTTTATAGAGATATTTTTAAAAATCTGTTTATTAGTAAAATTGGCCTATAATTTTCCTGTTCTTATTTGGTTTTGATATTGAAAATCTTTGTAGTCTCACAGATGAGTTGGAGAAATTTATTCTTTTTTCTTTCTCCAAAATGGTATATACATGATAAAGATTCCTTAAATGTTTGGTAGAGATCGTTTATAAAACTATCTGGACTTAGAGTGGGTTTGTATATATATATCCAATATTAAATTTTGTTAGTTTTTTTATTCAGATCATTTATGTTCTTCATCCTGATGCTTTTATGTTTTTGGAAAGATTCTTAAATTTGTGTTTTACATTTAAAATTCTGTTTTTCACACAGTCAAATCTATTGCTTTTTTGTATCTTTCATATTATTTTGTAAAGTAAGTATTTTCTTATAATTGTCTGAGATCACAAAGAAGCTGCTTTCCAAGGCTGACTTCCATTTCTCCTATAGTAAACCTTCTTTAAAATATAGATTTGCTCTGTATCTTCAGACCCAGGCTTTTCATACTTTAAAAAAAAAATTATGGCCCCTATTTTTTTTTTCAGTTTATTCATCCTTAAATAAAGAAATCTGGAAAGATAACATATATACTGAGAGTTGGAAAATATCTGGATATCTACTAGACATCTGTTACCTTGAATAACATTGTTGTGCCTGAAAGGTTACATATTGTTCTAGTATGCATTTTCACACAATGTCTTAATAAAAGAGGATTTTTCACTATGTTCAGCATTTGCCATATCCCGCAAAGAACACAGGCCCACACACCTTTTTCAATCTAGTGCAGTCTATATGCAATTTTTACCAATGGAAACTTCACATATAGGTCCTCCCTCAGCTGATTAGTCAAGGCATAATACAGGTTATCAATCAGCTTGGGACAACATAGCACAGGAATAATGAATAGGTCTCACTTCAATATAAACTCACATACCAGGGAGTGACTGTCTAGAGATGTTGGAATGATTCTGAGGTCCCCCTTCTGTTTTTGCTTTGATTTATTATTTATATCTGCTAGGAGCATGGGAGTGGGGAGTGGCAGAATGTAGGCCACTATTTGCTGCCCCTAGCCTAATGATTGCCAACGAGTGTGACATAAGATGTAGCAATCAAGTCAGCAATGCTTCAAGTGCCCTGTTCTCCTTGAAACTTATAAAGGGACTCAGTTCCACATGATGCAGCATTATTTGACAGTGGATGTTTCTTGTAAAGTGCTTGCCACCGACACCAGTAATCAGAAATTGGCCAAAACTCTAGAGATAAGTAGACTAAGCCCAGGCCAGCTGTGTGATTAAGTGGTAAACTACTCAAGTACCATGTGTACAGATGTGGAAACACCTAGGTTTTTCATATCAGAGCAGCATTTGCATGAGCCTTTGGGAGCAGGCATCTAACTATTCTGAGATTTGGCTAGGCTCTCCACGCCCCCGTTTCATTCTCCCCCTACCCAAAAGAACTGCCCATCCTTTGGGGAGCTTAGCCTGCCTCATTCCGGTAGCACCGGGGAGACTATCACTGTATAGGACTGGGTGTACCTAGTTCACCCAGGCCTACCTAGTTCAGAAAGTGGTCCCCAGACAGTTATGTGACCTAAGCTAGAACTGAGAGTCCTTATCTTGGAGATTATATATGAGTACTTGAAGAAAACTATCCTCTCTCTTCTAAAATTGCTAAGCAAGGATAACAGAAGCCTGGAGCTCTCTAACCCCTACCCCACAGGGAAGACACCCATATGCATAGGAGAGGAGGAAGTGGACACAGAAAAGCTGAAGGTAGAGAAGAGGCAGAGACACAGAAAGAAAGGGGGGGATACCTGCTGGCAGCAGTGGAGTTTCTTGAGCCTTTGATATGCACCCACACCTGGACTTTATGAGTCAATAAATCCATTTTTAATGAAACTACTTTGATTTGGGTTTTTTGTCCTTTATGACTGAAAGAGTCTTAATACGATGGTTGTCACTGTTGGTTGGTTTCTCTCTCCATTTTAAAAAAGATTAATAAACAGAGGCTCTATTCATGTGTACTACCCCTACTGCCTTTGAGCCTTTCCAGAGGACCTGACGGCCCACACCCTCCACCCTCATCCATGCTGCACACAGGGAGTGGAAGTCACAGAATAAATGTGTCAAGAGTGAAGTCTTGCAGCAGGCAGCACAGTTTGCGAGGATGAGAAGGAAGCTGTGCAGTGCAGTCTAGCCCTCTGGTTTTTCACACCCTCCCTACCTTAAAGCTAGGGGAAGATTACAGCCAGATCTAAACCTCCCACTTCTTGATGGCCATACCCCCCAATCCCCGCCGCTTCCTCAAAAAGGCAGAGTGTACACAGCATAGAAATTGATTTCTCAATTCAACCCGTCAAAGATACAGTTTCCCAGGTTTTAGCACATGGATGGCTTTCAGTCTATAGTGTTGCCCACTTGGGTCTTCTGAGGCTTTTCCTGAGTGATTTAACTGGAAAGCAAACAAGGATGAATGAGGTACTGTAACTCTGCCATAAAGACAGTTTGGAAATTCTTGGGCAGGTATGTTTTAACGGTATGTTAGGGACTGAGGGAGGACCAGAGCTTTGGCACCACAGACTGGAGCTGGGAGCTAGCATGAGAAAGGTGCTAAAAGGAGAAAAGGAGTAGGTGGTGCGAGAGACAAGCTTCAACAGTTTCATGACTATGCCTACAGCCTGCCTTGACCAGCTTAGGCTTGTTAACTAAAACATGCTTCCTATTCCCTTCTCCTGCCTAGTTTTGAATGATGACAGGATTGTTGATATGATGCATTTATAACATATAACCACAAATGGCACCAATTAGTCATTTCATAAAGTTCAACATGCACCAATACTAGTCCTTATCTCGGCTCTGGGGCTGGGGTGGGGTTGGTAATTGGGAACGGAATGTGTCTCTTGCCTGAAGAAAAGTTGTCAACAAATCAACTCTCCATTTAATTTGAGGTGACAAGTAGGGATGATATATTCTAACTAAAGAATTCTTGACTACACATGACTTTGTAAAAATAATAAAATTTGTTCATGTTCCTACGTTCATCAACGTCTTCACTCCTTGACTCAGCAGATTTTCAAAAGCAAATATTTCCTTCTTTACTCCCCTTCTCTAACTGATGAAAATATAAACTATTATAATAAATCAACTTCTTTACAATTCATGTGCTTCTTTGACAAATAATGTTCACGTAATTTTAGAGAATTGTAAGGGGGAACAGAATTAAATTAGGCACTTACAGAGGGTGGGGACAGAACTGAAGTGGTACGCACAGACTAATTACAGAAGATTTAAGAATAATATCTGTCAGTTACTGTGAAGAGGGTGAGATTTAATCTACATTCACTACCAAGTTGATCTGCCAGTTTCCTGGATGCTGGTAGGAGATAGGAGACTCCTGGGGTTAGAGACAACAGACAATTTACAACTCAAATAGCAGTAGCCAAAGCATCAGCATTTTACACCAGTCCTCCAAGCCCCAATTCTCACAAGTGATGTGAATAGGGCCAGGAAGATTCCTGCACACACAGTGTACTGCATTACAGGGAAGAAACCCTGAGTTTAGGGAACCTAAATCTTTTATAAGAGGCAGTACTTGTACCTGTCCTTTGCTCTGAAGGGAGACACTATGGCTATCTTCCAAGACTGTTCCTTGGAAGGATAATCTAGAACAAAGGGCAATCAGTGCCTTGCTTGCAAGACACACAGAAAAATAAGATACTCATGAAAAACTGCCTCAACAATATCTAATCCTCAGTTCAATACCACTGTGTTAGTTTCCTGAGAGTGCCGTAACAAATTACCACAAACTGGATGGTTTAAAACAACATAGATTTATTCTCATATAGAGGCCAGGAATCTGAAATCAAGCTATTGGCATAGCCATGTTTTTTCCAAAGGCTCAAACCCTTCTTTGCCTGTTTCAGCTGGGTGTACCTTAGCTTGTGGCTGTGTCACTCTAATTTCTTCTTCCTTTTCTCTCCTACGTCTCTCCTCAGTATGTCTCATATAAGGACACTTGTCATTTGATATAGGGCCTATCTGGATAATCTTATCTCAAGATTCTTAATCTGTAAATATACTTTTTCTCAGCTTCTGGTAAATTTTCTCATGAATATCCCATGCATTGATTATTCTGATTGACAGATGCTAAGACCAAATCTATTCAAATTTTCTCAGACAATATTTAATTAAAGCTACTATTAATAGGACTCCAAGCACCAGGATGAGGTCAACTTACAAAGTCAACCACATCCATATCCCCGAGTCCCTATTTGAACAAATTCTATAAACCATCAGATTCTACCTTGGAAATCCCCTGGGCTCGAGGCATTATTCCAACTAGAGTAGGATGTGTTAGCATTTACACAGGAGGAAGTCTTGAATAATTCTCTCATCTATAACAATGCTGGCCGGTAAGCTGAAATTATCTGAATATTTTCCAGGGCTAAAGTTTTGTTTTTGCAAACACTTGAAGATCAAGGAGGGAGGCAAGTTAATGCTTGGCTTCCACATAAGAATTAGTCTCTGGAATGCACATGGTACCCTAAAAAGAAAATGCATTTACAATTGTTGGTGCCACTCACGTGAGACCTACATCAGTTGGAGATCATAGTCTGCTGGCTGGCTGGTAGGCATTAGAGTCTTCAGTGCAGCAGAATAACTGAGTCTACTTCATGGTTTTGGAGGTACTGACTCAGTCTGATCTGTCCTTTCGTAGAGTGGCATCTGTTTGCTACATGGAATGATTGATGCCTAAAAAAGAATCCAGAGTTGTTGACAAGTGTTGCAAGAACTGGGGCTATCTCCTGCTGCTGTCATTAGACTTCTTGGCAAGGTTAAGTTGAATGGAGATCAAATTCTGGTCAGAACTGCGCAGCAGTGGATGGCAGACCCGGCAGCCAGTTAAAGACAAGGCACTCGATGCACAGGGCACTTTCTTTCACGGGGAAGGCTTCGGGGTGACTTTTAAAGATTATTATTGTCCTTCTCTCCCTTGTACTTACCAGGGTCTGAGGTATTCCCTTCCCAGGTTCCACCACAAAATCAGTGCATCCATTCTAGTAATTATAATTTTTTTCTAATTATCTCCCACTTGCATCTAGACCTTTTGTCTAGATAAGGTAGGAGCAAGAAGGATAAGGACATTTTTATGTTCTCCATTTTGGCCCCTGTAGGCCAACATGGGGACTCAGTGAGCAGTGTACTCAACCAAATGGCCATTATCCAGATGATCTAGAACAAGTCTATCCAAAAAGAGGATCCAGATATCTGAAGCAGAATTAATTTTGATATCCCAAGGCCCCATTTTGAACAGGCTGCCACCCAGACAATGTAAAAACAAGGCCAGCCAACATTTGCTTTAGGGGAAAGAGAGATACACACCATACCCAGGTATTGTTAGGGCAGAATCCTGAGTTTCCAAAAAAAGATCTCCCCACAACTTTTGTCATATTATCTATAAAGCAGCTGAGAGGAGATGATCACTTTCTGGAGACAGCTGATTCAGTAACCAAACTGCCATACACAGGTGTAGGAATCTGGATGGGGTGAGGACAACTGACTCAGAAATCTTTTTGAGTTGAGTGTTGAGGAGGCCATTCCATTGGTTAACAATATCAGATGCCTGTGGATTGTAGGCAGCATGGAATGCCCACTGAAAATGTTGACTATCAGCACTTTGTTGAATAGCTTTTGTGATAAAAGGTGTCCCATAACTGGAATTAAATCATCCAGAAAAACAAAAACGTGTTACAGATAAGTTTCAGGTGCCATCGTGGTATGGGCAACTGTTTCAACTATAATAACAACGCTGTAACCTAAGAAGTGTCAACGATAGCCCCTGAAAGGGCCAATTGATTCAATGTGGCCTTCCTCACCTCAATGCCACAGGTCAACTTATGGCAGGAATCCCAACCTTGGCATGCAGTGGTGGCCTCTGCCTCAAAAGCAGTTCTTTATTTTGCCAAGTCTGTGATCGTAGATATTGCTGTGTCCAGTATGATGCTGGATCCAGACAGCCATGGTGGCAACCTGAGGGGTGCAGGCTTAACTGACAACTTGATTCCAGCTGGTCTCATCAGAGAATGGGCCCTGAGTGTGGCTATCTATGTGAATACCCCAGACAGTTCCACCAGCAGCCACAGTTTGTTTCCATAGCACAACCCCAAAGATAGGTGTCTTTAATCTGCCAGTCTGTAATTTTCAAAGTGCATCTAGGTCACTGACTATAGCCCAAGACATTAAAAATATAACTAGATTCATCAAGAAGAGTACTGGCTTGAGTTATGAGAATGCGTTTGATTTCTGCTCAAAGAGTAGAATGACCACATTTTGGTTCGTAATAGCTGGTACTAAAGTTAAACAGACAAGGCAGCCCAGTGGATATCGTCAGGTATTGGTTTAGCCAATCATCAGTGAACCAGGTCCAGGCACTTAGGGGAACCACTATGAGTCAAGCATCCCATTGAGCCAGCAGATTTGCTTCAGGTGGTAGAATGGGGATGAAGTTTTCCCCCAAAGAAATACACTTTTTCAGGTAAAGCCAACATGCTATGGGAGCAGGCAAGCTGTGTTCTCAAACGTACCATATCCATTTGACAAGTGAGGCTTGCTGGGCCTTCTTACCATATTAGTCACTGAGTCAAAGTTGATCGAACACAAAATGGGAACATAGGATGGAGAGTCATGAGACCTCCATGGATAAGGCATTCAGTTTCAACCAAAGCTCAGTAGCAAGCTAAGAGCTGCTTTTCAAAATGGGTGTACCTGGTCACCATCTCATGGAAGTGACAAGTCCAAAACCCAAAGGACTGACTCTGAGTGGAGGCTGCCTCAGAGGATCCAATCAGCAAAATAATTAGTCCCAGAGATTTATAGCTCAGAGGATTCATTATATTTGTGGAGCCCCAAAGGTAGAGTGCATATCACATCTCGCTGGAAAGCTTCTAATGTAGGCTTCATTCAGTTTCCTGATATAAAGGAACAACTTGAATACCCAGTAGGCATATATTGTCTCCAATACCCAAAGAATCTATTAAGGTAATAGGCATCCTTTTCGATGGTGGTGGTAGGGCTGAAGAGACAGCCATTTTTCCCTGTCAGAATGACGGCATTGTAATGTGCCCAAATAGTCTCAAGGAATTTTACTTGGCAAGCTTGCTCCTGTATTTTGTCAGAGTTTATCAGCTTCACCTGGTGGCAGAGATATGATAATATCACAGTCAAAACCATTGAGACTGTTGTTTCTGACTTGCCAATCAACAGGATGTCATCTACATAACGAAAGGTTTGGACACCAGAGGTAGAGGCACTTGCACTAAATTCAGACTCCTCGATAGTGGCACATAGCAGGGAAATTTAGGTACTCCTGAAGGAATACTGCAAATGTATATTGGAGGTCTTACCTTACACTGTGTATGAGAACTGTTTTTGATTCTTAGGTGCCAGTGGTATGGCAAAGAAGGCATTGGCAAAGTCCAAGACAGCATGCCAAATGCTGCTGGTCTGTGTAATGGATTCGATTATAGTCACAATGTCTGAACAGCTGGGGCATTGGGATCAACAACTGAATTCAGTTGGCAATACTCTACTGTAAGCCTCCAGCTCCTGTTAGCTTTTGTCACTGGCTGTAAAGGACTATTATGTTGAGATACTGTTTGTGTTGTCCCGAAATTCATATGTTGAATCCATAATCCCCAATGTGATGGTATTTGGAGGAGGGGCCTTTGGAAGGTCATTAAGTATAGATGAGGTCGTGAAAGCGGGCCCCCATGATAAGATTAGTGTCTTTATAAGAAAAAAGAGAACAAAGGACTAGATATCTACCTCTCTCTCTCCCTCTTTCCCACTATCTACCCCTGCCCCCTACCCTATGTGAGGACACTGAAAAAGCATCAGCTGCAAGCCAAGAGGGCTCTTACCAGGAGCCATTGGTCTGCACCTTGATGTTGGAATTCCCAGCCTCCAGAACTATGAGCAATAAATGTCTGTTGTTTAAGCCACCCAGTCATGGTATTTTGTCATGCCAGCCTGAGCAGACTAATACAGAGCCTCTGTCCATTAAACAAGGTTTTTCATTTACTTTGTTTCAAACAGTATAGCAGAGGCTCATTGCTCAACTCAGTGAACTTCCATTGTTCTTAGCCCTCACAGTGCTCTGTATTGGGTGGTGACATCCTCATGGCTAATACTATTTTTTCGGCCTTGAGAACACTTGACTCTGCAGCCACAGTCACACTGTTTCCTGGGATCATGGGGTTTGTACCCTCTTCTGATGCAAGTATGGCTCACACAACTGTGATCTTCTTCGAGGAGTTCACCATAATCTGGGACAACTGTTAGCCCATTACTCATACATCTCATGTTCTTATCTTGTATTCCACGTCAGGGTCAGGTGAATTTTTCAGGGTGGCAAGACTGACCACAAGTATTTATATTTCTTTAAATCAGATTCTCATTCTTCAGTTGATCAGCATTTTAAATAAACTCAATCCAGTGCAGATAGAGCCCAAATCCTAGTCAATGCCTCACCTATGGTTTTCTATGGGAGCTAGTTTGTCTCAGAGAAACATTCCTGAGACGGCTAAATAGCAGCCAGGACTCGCTACAAAAAAATCTGAGACCTTTTACTCTAGTCTCCAAATAGATCTAGAGTTGTTCAGATGGGCTACAGGAGGGTTTGAGCCATAAGACACATGGTTGTTGCTAGCCTTTCTTCATAAACATAGATATACTTCCCAAAGTATTCTATCTCCTTCACAAACCAGCCCAAGTTCTAATGATATACCCAGTTTCTGCTTATAATAGTCATGAATTTCCCTCCTTTCATACTAAGTGTAGGAGCAGATTGCAGCAACTGTTATTTGAAAGGGGAAAAACCTTCTGTCCTTTACCCAGGATAAATATTGGTACTAGTTGTTACAATAGAGTGTGGACCTGAAGCTGACTGCCAGATTGACAGGGAGGGCCTCCATCTGGAGCACAGTCA
Organism: Pteropus alecto; assembly: GCF_000325575.1. Classification (NCBI taxonomy): domain Eukaryota; kingdom Metazoa; phylum Chordata; class Mammalia; order Chiroptera; family Pteropodidae; genus Pteropus; species Pteropus alecto. The sequence goes on along the minus strand of NW_006431918.1, from coordinate 17,348,585 downwards.
GCAACCACCAGGGCGCCATCTGAACAACTGTCTTTGAACTTATCATCTATTAGCAACCTAATTCCCAATTTCTCCTCATTAGTAGAAATAAAGTGGAAAATAATTTATTTCTTCGTTGGTCATAAAATTTCATCTGCATGCTCCCCGCCATTTCCCATGGATCTTCTTCAAATCCCATTAGCTAGCTTATAAGGCCCTCATCCTTCCTATTCCAGAAAGACATCTCTGTCCTCATCAACAAAACTGTCAAGAACTCTGAAGGGTCTGAGATTTTACCCTACTTGCAACTTAACAAGTTAGCCTGGTATAGTTTCATGGATGCTGATAGAAGACATGAGACTTTTGGGTCAGAGGAAAAGAACAATGTATAACTTACAGCAGTAGAAGTAGCCTGATATCAGCTTTTTTACACTAATTCCCTGAGCCCCAATTCCTACAAAGTGACACAAAGAGATCCAGATGACACTTGCATAGCCACTGGGTTGTGTTACAGAGAGGAACTCTGAACTTAGGCAACCTAAATCTTTTTCAATGGGTAATAAGAATGCCTGTCCTTTGCTCTGAAGGGAGACACTCTACCTCCCAAGGCTGTTGGCTAAACAAACCTCCCTGAAGAGATCAATGAAGAGCAATCAGTGCATTGCTCAAAAGATGTGCTGAAACATGAGGCCCATGGAGATTTGGCTCCCAACAACACATATTCTTATTTGACAAAGTACTCTTCCAGTTATTCACAGTTATTCTGAAGTGCATATCTGTGGCCTCAGGTATTATTTGTGGCAACAAAAATTTTATATGAAAATCATGAAAAGAGAATATTAAATATTCACCCCAGAATGATTCTGAGATGAATAATAATGATAAAGCTTTCTGTCTTTAATGTACCTAAGAAATACCAGAGCTTTCTAGGGACTTTTTAAAATTAAACTTGTCTACGGCCATGCTACCCTGAACAAGCCCGATCCCATCTGATCTCGGAAGGAAGCTAAGCATGGTCGGTTAGTACTTGGATGGGAGACCACCTAGGAAGACCAGGTTCTGTAGGCATAAAAAAAAAAATTAAATTAAATTAAACTTATTTTTAAATAATTGTAGATTCACAAGAAGTTATAAGAAATAATAGAGATATCTTATATACCCTTTACTCAATTTTTCCCAATGATATCACAATGATATCATGCAAGAAAAAAAAAAAAAACAATATCACCACCAGGCTATTGACATCAATACAGTCAAGACACAGAATATTCTTATCATCACTAGGATCCTTCACGTTGCCTTTTTATAGCCAGCAATATCTTTTGAACTTTCCAACTTTCTCTAAATATACTTTGCTAAGCCAATCTTTCACTTTATCTGTGAAGAATAGAGGTTTAAGTAACTCACTTTCTTGGTTTTAAGGTAAATGAGCACCTCAGTTAGACTGTTTATCACAGAGCAAAGGGATAGATGGTTTATACTTAACAAGAAAATATTTTATATTTTTAAATATAAATAAAATAGCTCATAATAGAACATTAAGAAAGCACAGTAACAAGGAAGTGGAAAAAACCCATCTACTGCCCAAAGACAACTTTACCAATTTGGTATATTTCCTTTCAATTTTTTTTTCTTTGCTGAGAGGGAGAGGGATAGACAGACACACACACAGATTGAGAGAGAACTATTATTTATCTATGCACATATTGATATATCTATTGATATATCTATGGAAATCAATCATATCCATAAGAGACACAATTCTTAGACCTTTTTCTCTCACCTTTACTATAGAAAAAGGATGGGGGTAGCAGGTTTCATGGGCAGTTTGTCAAATTTCCAAGACTATAACCAATTACAATTCCCTACCCAACAGGTACAGGGACTGTCTATCAGCAGGCAGATAGCCAGGGTCTACTGCAGGGGCTCAAAGAGAAACACACCCACTAGTTTCTAGGTTTGGCCAGGAATTGGAAGGAGACTGGAACACTAAGGAAGTGGCTGCCTGCCCAGAGTGGCACGTTTTCAAAAATCATTAGATTTATAATAAAAAAAGAAGCAACAGTGTGAAATATGTGACTGTCTCCTCAAAGGCTGGAGTGTGAGTCACTGTGAATTACCATCAAGCATGGCCCATTTTTATGCACTCACCCCACTCTCATCAACCAAAGACATTGTTCCTTTATACCGGCCCCACACCCCACTTCAATGCCAGGCCCTAGCCACAGATCTAGTGGTGACAGGAAGAATTCTGCCAACAGTATTCCAAATGCCAGTGGGCTCATAGGGCAATGCTGACTCAAACAAGCCTTCCCAGTGAAACCAAAATTACTGTTCACTCTCAGAATAGAATTTACAAATGCATTATTTATGTATGATCCTTTTACCTATGATCTCATGCATTTTACTCATACTAATTCAATACTTCCCATTAGGTTTTAGGTTTCTTATGAGATTTTACTATAACAAAAATCCTTTTATATATGGATGGCATTACAAATGAATTATTGGTGTGTGTGTGTGTGCGCGCGTGCACACACACACACACACACACACACACCCCTTGTTAACTGTACATGGCCACAAGGGAAAAAGTGTATTGCTTTATACATTTCACTTTTTAAGAATACTTCTTTTCACTTAATTCATAAGTGAGGCTGGGAATCAATTGTTTTAAGTACTAAGGAATACGGTTTCTAATAAAATAATTTGGATGTACTTTAGAGGTAATTATAATAGGATTTTATTCAAAAGCTCGCATAGAACCTAAAATGTGACCTTATGAAAATCTATTTGACCATTGATTTTATCATCTATGATATGGGGGTAATTCATGCCAACCTTATACAGATGTCTTGATCCAACAATGGAGACTTGTCTCGTGTGGTCATTCCAGGAACCGCAAGGACAGATGCTTCGGTGTCCTGACAGCCTAAAGAAAATCTTGCTGGTGAAAATCTCAAATTCAGTCACTGGCCCTACTTCTTCATCAGGAAAACAAGGCTAAATTGAAGTCATAAACTCTCAGACTCTCCAAGTCTCACTTTATTCACAAAAGGAATGTGGAAGAGAGTTGGGGAGTAGCTAGACTTGATCAAGGGTTCTTAACCCCCATGGTACATTCGGATTATCTGGGGAATTTTGAAAGTTCTAATGCCCAGACCACACCTGAGTCCAATTAAATCAGAATCTGTGGGGTTAAATCAGCATCAGTGATTTTTTAATCTCCCCAGGAGATTCCACTATGAAGCCAAGACTGAATACCACTAGCTAGATGTCTATGTCACCATTCAATTAAAAATTCAATGATTCTAAATAAAATATTTGATAGTATTCTGAAGAATAAAGGGTTGCTAATGTTATTCTCATCGTGGGTCCATAAAATTCCAATCTAAAGACCATAGTATTCACCATAGCATGGGGATGCCAGAGATGGAGAGAGTCTATAAGAGAATAAAATTCTTTACAAGTAATTCTGTTTCATATGACTCTCACACCTGCTTCAACCACTGTCATCTCTGACAAAGATTCCAAGAGGAATCTACCATTATTGTCTGTGAACAATAATGCTGATGCTAGAGATGTAGCCTTGGGAAAATAATCTCATCTTACTGGCCGTCTTTCTCATCTGTAATAGGAGGGTATTTGACAAGATTATGTCTCTCCATGGTTCATTCCAGCTTTTATTCTGATTCCAGTGCACTGTTTTACTTGCAGAAAAGAGTTAAATGTCTCTGACAATAAAACTTTTCTAGAGGAAGACATAAAAATGTGTCTGGTGATTCAGTATTTCAAAAGGAAGTCAGAACCCCATGTTATTCAATTCTGGAGAGAATTTTTAAGAAGTATTATTTTGCACACTAAAAGAGGAATGTTTACTATTTTATTTGAAGCAGGCAGACACTCTGGAGATAGGTATCATATATATGGCTTTTTCAAGTACATCATTGTTTATGTAACTTAACCACAGATTTCATGCTTCATTTTGAACCCTCATGATGCTGGAAGTCCTGCTTATTGCAATTCTGTATGCAAAACACAGAAAAGACTATATAATTAAATCATCTACAAGAATAATGAATTCATAAATCTCAATAAAATGTAACATTCTATTAAGAGCAAACTGAAACTTGGAATTATATTTCTGTTGATAAATTACAACCATAGTTGTTACTCAAATTCTAACCAGGAAATGAACAGTTTTAAAGTCTGTTTTTACATGTGTACATCTTAATAGGATACTAAGATTCTATATTGATCAAAATTTCTCGTTTGCTTGATAGTTTTTCTGTAGAATATGTTGAATAGAGTGTATCTACCTCTTTTCCTTATATGAATGTTTATATATTTCAATTAAGTTGAAAGTTTCTTTCTCCCTTTTCTATATTATTTTATATAGAGTATGTTAAGAGTAAAACTTAAATAGGTTGTGGATTATTGAGACAAGGTTGTTATGAAACTAGTGTAGGAATAAAGCTGTTTGTAGTGACTAATAAGACTTTGAGTTATATCCCATTAGAAAGAGAATGTGTTAGAAATGTTTTTGCTGTGTATTTTGGTTAGGTAAATGCCCTTTATTTAAAAAAAAAAAAAAGGTGCATGTGTGTGGCTATTAGGTAGGCAAAGGAACGGATTAGAGTTGACAATTATTATTTTGCGGTACAAGATCTGAATCTTCTTATTTGGGGGAAATTCTCCTTGGGTGACTATGGAAAGACACAGAACCCTCATTTCATTATAAAGATTAGATAAGAAAAAAGATTTTGTAAACATTTGTACTCATTTTCCCATTCTCCCTTGCAAATAGAGAATGATTAAGTGACAGACTCAGCCAAGGAGAGGCTCCTACCCAGGACTTCGAACCAGGAGCAGTGACAGTGATGAAAGAGAGAGAGAGACAGACAGACAGACAGACAGACAGAATGTGAAGAATCCATTCTGTTGACAGTAGTGGCAACACCCTTTTCAAGGGCAGCAGGACAGCAGTCCTGCATGCTGCTGATGAAAGTGGTGATGTGAAGAGAGGTATCCACATTTCAAAGCAGCAGCATCCTACCTGCACTTGCTTTTTGGTGTGATGAAGGCTGTGGTTCCAGATGCGTGGATACCCTGTGGTCCTGATGATCTCTCAAGCATGGTTCTCTAATACTCCTCGTGATTTCCTGATCTGCTCAATATTTAAAAAATTCCTTTTCTGCTTGCAATAACCACCACCACCACCACCATCACCACCACCACCAGAATAGTAAGGCTAAACAACATGAGCAAGCTTTTGGGTGGAAAACAGCAAAAAACAAGGAAATCCTCCATTATTAGGTTTTGTCAAAGGAAATGAACAAGGTGCTTTGGTCTTTTTGTTGTTGTGTTTTAACTTCCCTTTTCCAACTGATGTTTGTTACCAAAAAAGGTAACATGTCTAGATTTATAACTTGAGCTAGGTTACCAGGCTAGAAACCACCTTTCTGGAACAAATTTCATCAGTCTAAGTGACTTTCTCAGAGTATATTACCATTTTATACAAAAGTTTGTGACCTGAAGAGGCAGGACTCTTCTTTGTATTAACTGCATCACAAATATTAATAAAATTTAAATTCAATAAATTTCTGAAGTTCCATGTTGGATACCCTAGGGAAACCAAGGGGAACTAAATATAGTCCCTTTCCTTACTATGTGACTCAAAACTTAGTGAGTTATTCCTTGTGACTTCAATTAGGTGAGTACCTATTTTAAATAAACATGAGATTTCCATTGCAAAGTTCTGTGCCCATAATTAAAGTCTTTTTTTGGTGTTTTATTCCTTAAAGACTATGTTGTATTTTGTAATAGCCTTGGGCTAAATCACAAATTAGTTGTCTCTTTAAATCTTCAAGTTAAAAGCTTTACATTGTAAATTCATCCCCAGAAAGAGGAATGGAAAAGAAGGTAAGACCTAAAATACACTATAATTCAGGGGGCCCCTTCAGAAATAATTTTCCCTCTTCTATGATCCTTTCCTTTCTAGTCTGCAATAGGACATAAAATCCACAGAGTTGCTTCTTTGAGCAATTCTGATCTTTGATCTATGTAAATAGATTTACATAGACATAAATGACAAGTTCTAAAGTGACCAGATATTGCCTTGGAAAATCAAAGCATGGCCTTCACAAGTAGAAAACAGACACACAAGATCTCTTGAGGGTAGGGGTAGGGGCTCGAGCAGGCAAGGGGCAGAGTGAAGGTGGTGACTCTTCAGAGAAAAAAGTTAAAACGCTTTGAGTACAGAAGCCTAGATGACAGATTCCACTTTTGTGAGAAGCCGTAAGTAGTACTGTATATGACAAATAACAGAAACATTGTTAGGGGATGGGAGTTGAAGAGGGAGAAGCTAAAATTTGAGAAATAGACATTTTTTCTACATCTAATCTGGGGAAAAAGCCCAAAGTATTCATCCTATCCCAGAGAGATTTTTTTTCTGCTCTCCTGAATACCTATAGGTCACCTTTAATCAGATACATTCCATTATAATTGTCCTAAGTTTCAATGTTCTCAAAAGCATTTCTTTAATATCAAGGAAAAAAAAAAACAAACCTCATATTTTTTTTTTTTTTAGTTATTGTGATTCCATTAGACAGCACCACTTGGAGCTTGGACGCAATAATGACGACCAGCTTTTGCAGCTAATTAGCTGATGACCTCTTCCAGAATGACGTCAGGAAGGGCACGACCAGCCACGAATGCTGCATTTGGCAGTGCAAGGAGCCGTGACTGCCAAAGGGTGCTATTTGTTGAAGCGTGAAACCAAACCAGGGTAACATAAAGGGAGCATAGTCCTTATAAAAAATAGTATTGTTTTCATTAATGAGCTCTTTTTAATCAAGTGCTCTTAATCAAGAATGCTTTTCTCAACTAAAGTTTTAAGTTTCCATTTTCAGGTAGGAACCTTTTTGTGCCAAATGTGAAAGTTATCTGCTGAGGCACAGTTACTTTTGCTAGAGAGAGTTTATCATTTTAACTGCTTTTGTCTAGTTAATACAAGACACAAATTTTATACTGAAGATAAAATTTATTTTCTAGAATTTCCACAGGCTCTAAAGGCTTTCTGTATTCACCCACTCCACAAACGTTTATTGACTACCTACTGTAAGCCAGGAAATGAAGCCAGACATTAGAAATGCAAAAGATGATTATGACAGTTATTGCTCTAACAAAGCTTTTAGTTTATTATTTAATAATTAACAATTATCAAATCAATAATTTTTATGCAATATACGAAGTGCAAAAAATTTGCCGCATGCAAAGTGTTGAGGAGTTCACAGAAAAAGGAAGAATTAGCATTGTGTTGGGAATGACATCAAGAATGTCAAAGGTTGAAGTAGCTACCAAATGGTAACTAAACTGTTGACGGCAGCATGTAAATGAGAAAAAAAAAACCAGCATGTGTCAATTTAACCATTTTTACTTTATGTATCATTAATTTTACTTGATATTATTCTTTTAAATGACTTACTTTAAAAAAATAAATTGTCTTTGATGTGCTAGTTACATTTTCTTAACAATATTTGTGGTGTACACTATTCTCCTCAGATCACTTTTGAACATTTTTGTGTACTGTCTAGGCTTCAGTGTGCTTTTGCTTCCAATAGTCAACACTTGTGACTTTTGTTTGACAAACTGCCCTTGAGCTATCAGAGCCACTTTATCCACATTTACAGAGCCTGGAATTTACATCCTGGGATGGCACTTAACCAATGCCTGAGCGGTGTGAAATTCCTGCTCTCTTACCTTGGTTCTGGGCAATTCCTCACAGTTCCCCTGGGAGATCAGGCTGAAGCTACCCTTGAAAACTCTGCCTTAAACTGCACCCTTCCCTGTCCTACCCCAACCCTCCTCTGTGCCAGCCTTGCCTGGAGACACTTCTTAAGAAATAACCAGCACACAAATCCCTGTGTCAGGATCTGTTTCTGAGGAACTTAAGACAATATGGACCTCTTTCCCCATGAAAAGGAAAAATGTTTATCCTTGTACTCAAAAAATATCTTGTCTACCTACCTCAGTGATACACACAGCTCAGGAAACACTAATCTGACGCTGTTACACGTTAAATAGCACTAAACAGAAAACTCTTATAGTCACATGGCAGGCAATGTAATATTCTTCTCTAAGAAGGGACTGCTAATGAGACTGATTTTCCTTCTAGAAAAGTCTTACTTTCTCATCTCAGTTCATTTGCTTATCATCAATCCTTTAGCCACCTATTTGTCTTCTGCTGACCCCTCGGCCCAGAGATCCTGCCTGCTTCAGGCCATGTCTGTTTGATCTTCCTCTCCTCACACTGAACCCCATTTTCACATATCTATTATTCTTTAAATTGGAAAATAAATTTCCTGCCCTTTTAAAAATAATTTTTTAAATCTAGCTATTCTCTTCTGCCAGGCTTTATAACTTTTATAATTTATTCTATCATTTATCTTAATGGGATTATATCTATCTGCAATCATTACTATATTTGTGCTTGCTGATTCTGTTGCCCCCACTAGAAGCTAAGCTCCAAAGGGTAAGGCTTTGTTTATCTTATTATTGCTATGTCCCAATGCCTCAAACAGGACTTGGCACACAATAAGCACTCAAAAATTTTGTTGAGTTAATTGTGTGGACTTTTTTACAAATTCAAAACTCAATCTCTATTCTAATTCCTTGTGATTATCAAATATCCCATACATGTTTATCATGTTTATATATGTATGCCCATGACTCATTAAATAAAAAATATGATGAGGAGATGGACGTCCTTAATATATCTTGTTCAACTCTGAGGATCCAAAGTCTTTGGCAAATCAATTTTATACACAAAATATGTGCATAAAAATAATATTTACTATCCGTAATAGGTTAGATAGTAGAATCAAGCTTGTCTGCACCACTGGCACATTGGGTTTTTCTTTAGCCCACTGATATGAATCGTCAGTGAGAGAAATGGAAAGCACTTAGGATGACCTCTCAGAACATCTGTGTTTGAGTCTAGCTTTACCTTGGTCTTGTGTACATCACAGATGCTCTGAGCATCAGTTCCTCTTCTATAAAAGGAAAATAATAATACACTTATTTGATCTCACAGGATTTTTATAAAGATTAAGCCTGTACATTTATGTAAAAGATGGTAGTGTAAATTGCTAGCTATCAAACAACTATTAAAAATTATATTTTCTTGAATATCACGAACTACACACAAGTTCTCTATCTTTAGTTCGTGCATATCTTCCAACTTTCAAATATATCTGAAACAGTTTCAAACACATTTGGAACTATATAAGTAAAAAGCATTATAAATGAAATTAAAAACTAATTGCAACCAAATGTTGGCAGTGATGTAGAGCAACTGGAACACTCATACAGTACTGCAGGGAGTGTGAACTGGTACAACCATTTGGAAAACTGTTTATCATTGTCTACTAAAACTGAACATATGCATATCTTATGACTCAAAAATTCCACTTCTAGGTATATACTCAATAGAAATTCATACATATGTTCACCAGAAGATATGCAGAAGAGTGGTCACTACAGCTCCATTGAAAATATCCAAACACTGGAACAGTGGAACAGATAAACTGTGGAATATTTTAATAACAGAATATACCAATGAGAATGAACAAAGTAAACAAACTACACTAAGTGCAACAACATGGATTTCATGAACACAGTATTGGGCAAAAAGAGACACATAAGAGTACATACCATGATTCCATTTACATATAGTTCAAAATCAAATCTGCAATGTTAAAAGTTGGAAGTTACTCATGAGGGGTAATAGTAGAATAAGACTTCTGGAGTACTAGAAATATTCCCTTTCTTTATCTGCATGCTGGCCCCATTAATATATTCTCTTTTTGAAAAATACTGAGCTGAACAACTATGATTTGACACTTTTCTATATGTATGTTTCCATTTCAAAAAGGAGTTTACCTAAAGGAGAAAAAATTCAATGGAAGTTTTAAAGAGTAGATTAGACTCAGTGGTTTGCTGACATACTGGCTTTCAGGAGAAAAAAAGCCTTGATTTGTAACATTTGCAAGCTCTACGATATAGATATTCTCACTACACTGATTTCAGGTTCCAATGTTCTAACAACCAGTTTATAAAAATCCTATATATTTAATAATTGGATCTTACAAGTTGGAATGAGCCTCCAACACACCAAGAAGACAACATAGATGAGAGAATTTACTCTAGGAGTGCTTTTACTTTACAGTAAACTAATGTTCTTTATCTCTAGATATGATTTTTGCCTAATAGTCTTCAAAAGAAAATTACTATATTATCATAAAAGGTTCAATTTATAAGAATGATATGCACCTAATAAGGCAGCTTCAAAATATATAAAGCAAAAATAAATGAAACAACAAGAAGAAAAGCACAAAACAATCATAATGGGATATTTTAGCAATTTCTCGGTAATTGACAGAAAGTCAATAAAAATCAATAGATAAAAACAATGAATAACACTAAATTAACAGTTTACCCACTGTATGTATAGAACTTTGATTTCACTTCTGTGGAGAGCACATTCTTTTAGGCAAAAGCATATCTCAAATTTCAACTAGGTACGAACATATAGAAAAAAAAGTCAGAAAACTATGGTCTATGGGCCAAATCCAGCTCACCGCCTACTTCTTTAAATAAAGTTTTATTGGAATAAGTACTGGTCATTGTTTAGGAATTGTCTACAGTTGTTTTAACACTATAATGGCAAAGTTGAATAGTAATAACAGAGACTCACTGGCCTACAAAGCTTAATTTATATGCTATCTGGCTCTTTACAGAAAAATAGTGCCAACTCCTGATATAGACCATATTCTCTGATCACAATGCAATGATATATAGTAAAAATAAAAAATTAGAAACTTAAAAACACAACTCTAAATAACTCATGCGTAGAAGAAGAAATCATAATGACAATTAGAAAATAATAGTTGAACAAAAATAAAAACTTGTAGAAAGCAACTCAAAAAATACTTGGAGATGTTTGACCTTATAGGATTATAACTGAAAACGAGACAAAGATTAAGCAAACAAATTATAAAGTTAGGAAAGTTTAGATTTGGGCCAAAATGTGGTGACAGGGATTAAATATATCCTCCTCCATAAAACAACTAAAGAACTGGAGAAAACATATGAAACTGATTTTCAGACACTGAACATGAGGCAATAGAGTGACACCCAAAGATAGGAGACAAAGAGCCCCAACTTAAAGGCTAGACAGATTTTTCAGGCTGCAGCACAGGGAGAGGTAACCTGTAGCCTTGCTGAGTTGAAGAGATGGATCTGGGAGCATAAGGCCAAAGAGGCTAGATCTCACAGGGCGAAGTATCAGAGAGGAGAGAGCTTTAGTGAGACAAAGCTCCAACACTATGTCAAGTGGCCTAACATATGTTAGGAGCCCCAGAAAGAGAGAAGGCAAAGCAAGAAAGAAAAACATTTTTAGAAATAATGGCCAGTTCATAGAGACAGAAAGTAGAATGGTGGTTGCCAGGTGCTGGGGACAGGGAAGTACGAGGATTTAATGTTTAATGAGCATGGTGTTTCAATTTGAGAAGATAAAAAAAGTTCTGGAGATAGATGGTGGTGATAGTTGCACAACAATGCGAATGTACTTAATGTACATACCTAATGTACCACTGAACTGTACATTAAAAAATGGTTAAAGTAGTAATTTTTGTTATGCATATTTTCCACAACGAAAAAGAAATAATGGCCAAAACCTTTCCATTTGATGAAAACTATGAACCTACAGATCCAAGAAACTCAACCCCAAGTATAAAAAACATGAAGAAAATGACACCGAAGCAAGTAACAATAAAAAATTGAAAAATCAGTGTTATTCTTAAAAGAAACCAGAGAATAAAGACACAATACAGGCAGTCTGTTGGTAGACTTCTTTTCAGAAACAATGGCAAACCAGAAGACAGCCAAACAGCATTTTTACAGTACCAGAAGGAAAAACTACCAACTAGAATTCTATAATCATCAAATATATCTTTAAAAAATAATGGCATCAAAAAAAGGAAATCCTGCCATATGCAACAACATGGATGACAGAGGACATTATGTTAAGTGAAATAAGCCAGTCACAGAAGCACAAATACTGTATAATTGCACTGATATGAAGTATCAAAAACAGTCAAACTCAAAGAAGCAATAAATAAAATGGTGGTTTCCAGGGGCTAGGGAGAAAAGGAAATGGGAAGTTGTTGTTTAACAAGTATAAAGTTTTAGTTATGTAAGATAAGTTCCAGAGATTTGCTGTATAGTATAGTGCCTACTATAACAATTATAACTGAAAATTAGTTAAGTGCATAGATCACATTAAGTGTTTATACCACGATTTTTAAAAAAGACTGAAAAATAAAGGCAAAAATATTTTGATACAAATGCTGTTAAAAATTCATCTCTAGTTGACCTTCCAAAAGAAATTATATAATTTTACATATAAAGATACAAATAGAGTAAAAGGATGGAAAAATAATGCAACATGCTAACAGAAACCAAAAAAAAGCTGGTAGCCTGAACATGACTGACAATGTTGATTAGAGCAAGTCACTGGTCTTTGTCAATTCTGTAACCTGTTTCTCTAGAGTTAGTATATGTGGTCATACATTCACATGTAAGTGCCTTTGTAATCCTTTGGCTAAATCCAAGACCTTGGCTCACATTTAAGGCAGACTCTTATCTATCTCCCAACAGGGCAATTTCATGTGGCTTTCCTCAAATTCAGTAAGTCAAAACTTAAACACATCGTCTTTCTTGAAAACCTACTTGTACTCAAAATGTCTTTTTGAGCTGCTTTAACTGTTCTCTGCCTCCCAGTATAGGAACTTCCCTTACTCACTGCCAATCGTGCATGGCCATGTTATGTTCCATATAATGCATTTCTTTATCATAGTTGCTTGGACAGGGATGGATGCTCTACCTAAGGCCACAGGATGATCTGCAACATCTCATTATATTTCCAGGCTCAAGGCCAATTATATTCTCCCTCTTTAAGACACAGAATGAAGTAGCAATTATTTGTGGGTACTAAAGCTGAAGATTATGTATAATGAAGTACAAGGCAGCCTTTTTAGGGCCTTAGGATTATACTTGATACCAGAGTTTCAGGAGCACAGAGACCCATCTAGGAAAGCTTGCGCTACCCTTAGGTAAGTGCTGCATGTCACGAGATGCCAAGAGAGCAAAATAAGATAACTAGAGGAGACTTCTGCTGACAAACATCTCTGTATTAGTAGGTTTATTCCTCTTGTCTTTCTGACACGAGAATAGCTTTATTGTTTTTCATGGGACAGGGATTGTTACAATAGTTATGTCCATGGGCAAGGAATATGTGGAATGTTAATGAAATGGGGTAATGAAAATACTGCAAAGTAAGGTGTTTTAAAACCAATAAAATGGAGCCGAAACTACTTTTTTAGAGTAGGGTTTAGGAAATTGCATTGCTTGTAGGAAGTTTCCCTAACCTTTTGCAAACCAGATTTCTCTATGGGACTCTGGTGACCCCATGAAGATGTTTCATGGGAACTGTAGTCCAGGAAGTGATAAGAAGCATTTATGTATAAATGTTTAACAAAAGGTAGTGCCTATCTAAATTAGTGCATTTTGAATGTTATGTAGCACCCTTTCATATGAACATAGTACAATTTAGCTATCCATTTTAATGTTGATGAACATTTGAATTGCTTTTAATTTGAGACTCCTAAGAACAATGCTGCAATGAACATTCTCAGCCATGAATCCTAGTGAACGTGTGCACACATTTCTGTTGGTCAGATACCTAGGACTGAAATACAGGCAATAAGATATGTACACCTTCAACATTCTACAAGACAATGTCAAATTGTTTTCCAAAAACGATTATACCAATTTATTTTCCCAACACAACATATGAAGGCTTATTTTGCCCCACAAAATTGCCAAGAATTGTCGTCAGCTAATTTTTGCTAATCTGATGTGTGTAACGGCTTTCCCAATTGTGGTTACTCTGCATTTTCTTATTTATCAATGAGACTGGCCATAAGGGAGCTCTTCATATATTCTAAATATCAGTCAACAATACTTACTCAGGGCCTTGTCTTTTCACTTTCATCATAGTGTCTTTTTTAGGAATGGCAATTCTTAACTTCGATGTACTTGAATTTATCAATCTTTCCTTTATGGTTAACGCTC
>NW_006431918.1:17307544-17334382 GCF_000325575.1 Pteropus alecto | reverse complement strand
TCCCTACACTGAGGTCCAGAAGGCATACTGATATGTTCACTTCTAAAAGCTTGAGTTTTATTTCTCACATTAATATTTCACCTAGAATTGACCTTTGTGTGCAATGAATTAGGAGTCGTTTTCTTCCTTACTCCTACCTCCCTCCTTACCTTTTCTTCTTTTCTTTCTTTTCTATATACTCTATTGTCTCAGCACAATTTAAAAGACTTTTTCACAGTCCAGAAGTGTTAACCTGTGACATATCAAGTATTCACTTATGGATAAATCTGTTTCTGGGTTCCCTACTCTATTTCACTGGTAGAACTGTTTTTCTCTACACTATTACTTCATATCTTAATCAGTATAGTTTTATAATAATTCTTGATATCTGGTACAGCTAGCACATTTACCTTTTTATTTTCAAAACTATCTCCGCTATATCTGGAGTCATATAGTATCTCACCTTTTGTGTCTGGCTTTTTAAAAGAAATTATTATGATTCTCTGGAGATTCATCCAAGTTGTTATGTGTATCAATAGTGTGTTTCTTTTTATTGCTGAGTAATATTTCATGGTATGGATGCACCACATTTGTTTAACTATGCCCTGGCTGATGCATCTCTAGGCTGTTTATAGCTTTTGGCTACTACAAATAAAGCCGCTATGAATATTTCTGTACAGGTTTTTGTGAAAATTAAATTTTAATGGCTCCCTTGATAAATGCCTGAGATATCTGCATCATACGGTAGTTGCATGTTTATTTTATAAGAAACTGACAAACTTTTCCAAAGTGTCTGTAACATTTCACATTCCCATCAACAGTGCATGAGTAATCAAGTTTCTCTGTACCCTTATCAGCATTTGGTGTTGCCACTAATTTTTTACTTCAGTTATTCTGAAAGGTGTGTAGTGATATCTCATTGTGGCTTTAATTTGCATTTCTCTGATGACTAAGAATTTTAAACACCTTTTCATGGGCACATTTGATCCATGAGTCATTTAGAAATGTGTTTCTAAATATTTGGGGATCGTCTAGCTCTTCTGTGCAGCTCTCGCCTTTCTGGTACTTTGCCCTGCAAATTATGGCTGCTCTCACCTCTCTAAATTCTAACTTCTATCTCTTCCATTTAAGGAGAATTCTAGGTTTCATATAGGTCCCCTGACCCCCATGCTATTTCTGTGCAGTAAACTTGGGCAATCACAGGGCTTACCTCATCTGTTTCCCCTCTTTCACAGATCGCTGCTCTTTGTTGTTGTCCACTGTCTGAAAAACAGTTCCTGTATTTTGTCCACTGTTAGGGATGTTAAAGGTAAGAAGGTAAATTCCTTCTCTTTTACTTCATCGCGGCCAGTATTGAAGGTCAGAATTCATTTTTATACATTTGTGAAACACAATTTTTGCTATATATGTATAATTCTGGATTGACAATGATTTTCTTTTGATCCACTGAAGATACCATTCCACTGTTCCATTATGACTGTTGAAAGGCCAACTAGTCTTTAAACATTCCTTTGAAGGCAGTATGCCTTTTTATCTTCAACTTCTTTTAAGACATTTTTGTCTTTGATTTTTCCAGTTTCACTCTGAAGACACTAAGAATGCATTTCTTTTACTTTATCCTGCTTGAAATTCACTGGGCTTCTTCAATTTGTAGACTGGTGCCTTCCAATAGTTTGGAAAATTTCTCAGCTTTCTCTTTCCACATAACTACCCAATTCTTTCCTCAGCTGTAGGACTCCAATTAAATATACATTAGACATGCTCACTGAATCTGTCTCATACCTTCTTTTTTTGTACTTTCCATCTTTTTCTCTCTCTGGACTATATTACAAATACTTTCTTCTAGTTTTTTAATTCTCTTTTTTGCCATGGATAGTTTGCTGTCAAGCATCTTCACTGAGTTTTAAATTTTTGGTTGTTGTTTTTTTCATATAAATGAATTTTATTTGGTTCTTCAAATCTACATCACTTTTTAGTAGTTCTTTCCTTAGAGATATTTTCAAGTCTGTTGATCACTTTTTAAACACAGTAGTATAATTGTTTTATAATACATCTCTGAAAATTCCAAACCTAAAGTCTGTGCAGATCCTGTTCATGCTATTTCCCACTTGTATGTCTTGATTTCTTGTATACTAATTTATCTTTGACTCTGTGTCCAACATTGCCCTTAAAATTTTATTTATGGCATTTTTCAAGACACAAAATAAATGTACCCTCCTTCAGAGAGGCACTGGAATAGTTTCTGCCAGGTTCATGAAGAACCTTCAGTCATGTTTGTATCTAAAGTCCCCCAGCCCACCGATTCTGGTGGTCAAGATACAAACCACGTAAAGGTTAGTCTATGGCCACAATATCTCAGGAATATTTTGTCCTTTCTTTTACCTTCCTATAGTCCCTGAGTTTGAGTTAGGTTTAGTTTTAGTTCTCCCTTATTGTGAGGATGCAATTTTTTGGTGTCTCCTCTTAATGTAGGGTTTCTTATAGGATTCTCCAACTTGGATGGACACTTGGCCTTTTATCCTCTTTGATCCACAAGCTCACTACACCAAAGTGTGAGGTACTGGACATAGTCTTAGGTCAAAAGTGTCTTTTATCCAATATTCCACTAATATCTGAGTTGAAGCTTTCTCCAAAGCTTTTACCTTGCAATTCATCTTCTCACCTCTTCCATGTTTTTAGGTGTATATTAAACACACACACAGGCCAAATTTGAAAGCTCCATTATCAATAAAGGTATAACAGGTAGAGTAGATGTTAATTAATAGAAAAAAACAACAACTTTATTTAGCATTTAAAAATTGTTTTCAGCAAGAAGGTTAATTAGAATAGCGTGCTGTTCCCAGAAACAAGAAATCTGTTGAATTCTTAATGCATTAATGCTAAATATACTTTTTTCTACTGATTCTATTCTTTTTTACTCTCGAGGAGATAAATTTTAAAAGAATGTGCATCTAATAGCACAATGTAACACCTTGAACTAGTCTGATTCTGGTCATTTACACAAGTGATTTCATTCATCTCAAACTCAGCATCCTTGCCTGTTAAATGAAGATAATACTAAATTACCTTGGCAGCCCATTCTAGCTCTAACATTCTTTGAATCTACAAATTCAAAAACAGCTTCACAGTTGACCTCCGAAGGTACAATCTTTCCATAAGAACACTCCAGAGCCACTCACTACCAACTGACTGAAGATGACACAAATCCTATTTGTCATTCCTATTCTTGTATATATGACATCTTCTGAAATATGGCTGAACAACTTTTTCTACTGTATAATACTCTTATTTGCTTTTCTAATAGTTGTAATTGGTTAAGAATTTAAAAATACCTCCCTCTCCCATATCATTCTTCTTCCAGGACGATGGAGAATTAAAAGACAGAATTCAAATATTCTTCCATAAAAAAAGAAAAGGAAAAAAGAAATTCATCAGGTCAAAGAAACGTAAGTGTCCTCAGCTCTGTGTAAAAGCATTCTATTGAGAATAGTAATAATAAATATATGACAATCAATAGTGCACTTCAGGTAGATAATAAAAATTTAATAGTAATATCACAAAATAGACAAACATATAAAAATCAAATATTTAGTTTTAGAATATACATAATAAATTTAGCATAGTACTGATAGTGCTGCAATTTAAGATTTTATTGTTCAAATTATAGATTATGCCAATAGGCTGCTTTGCACTCAAGTTTCAAAAATTCTGCTTTTATTATTAAAAGCTTCTGGACTTCAGACATCTCTAATGAAATCATGTAATATCTGGCATATTACAGTTGAAGCTGTGTGACTATCATCTTAACGATCTAACTAAATCCTCTCATAATGGAAATAAAAAAGCGAACATTTCCTCCCCTTTGGAATAATAGTTACAAAAACTGTCAGTGTCAAAATAGAAACAATTCCTTTCTCCTTTTTAAATCTCCTACTACCCGTGATGCACATGCATGAAAGTTAAAAACAAAAGGGCAATTTTATGCTCCATGCTAGATCAATGTTATAATTCTCAGACCAATTGTTAAGTATAATATTCCTAGTTCTGGCCATTAAAAACAAAAACAAAAACAAATAATTAACCACCTTTTTGAATATTAGGAAATATAATTTTGCTATTCTTTCATAATTAAAACTTTTGACGATTTCTAAGACTGTGTGTATAGCTTGTTTCCACTGAGCTAGTTCAGGAGACATACTGGTTGAATATAAACTTTAAGGCTAAAATTTCCATCTTCAAAATGTAAAGATTTAAATAGAGCCCTTGAGAAAGTTAATACCTAATTGCTGGCCATGAAAACAAGTAGAAAGAAAAAAGGCCATACTGAAATACTTAAATGAAAAACCACAGGCTTGTCTTTCTCAACGAAAGTAATTCTTTGAGCCTAAAGACATTTGCTGAAAGTAAAAGTTACCTTACTGCACGGTAAATCTTCTTCAGCACCATTCAGTCCAGTTCTGGATCAATGTCTCTTATGCTTAGGTTGTATATATTCTGTAGGAGGCAACTATAGAACGCAACAAACAAAATAAAATGGATAAAATACTAGAATCTCAAATGAAATATGGCATGTTTGTCCATCTTTTTCATGCAATCAGCATGCCTATCTTAAATGTGATATATCATTTATAAAAATTTGCTACATTCCCCACTGACGCTTGTTATTCTGATGAACCAAATTGAAATTCTTTCATACAGTTGAGGATTAAAGAATGTTCTGAAGATTATTCATCATTATCTGTAGAAAAAAGAAAAAAAATTAATTCACTTCATTGCAAATCAAACTATGTATCTACTTGAGAAAAAAACTCATTCTTTTTCATGCTAAAGGAAAAAAGCTTTAATGTACTTTTAAATGTAGTTTTTATTATAATATCACATACTCAATGTAAAACAGTCAGACAATACAATAAAGAAAAATGTGGGTAGCACAAGTCACTTGTAAAGAAAGATAACCAATGCTAATAATTTTACATAAATCCTCTCAGATCTTTTCCTAAGGTATATACAAATATTTTTTTAAAAATTAAAGCAAAATGTAGTTTTGAGATATGAGTTTTTCTACTTAAACACATAATAGAAAGATGGATTAATAAGTAATAATGCGAGATTATAAAATGTTAATGGCAGAATCAGGTGGTAGGTATATGAGTGATAACAGGAAAGTTCTTTCAACTTTTCCATATGATAAAAATTTTACAATAATTAATTATGCCATATTCATAAAATATGGTGCAACCATTAAAACTGACATAAATATATCTATGATATGTTATTTCTCAACATTTATTGTAAATTTCTATTTACAGGCATTATGGTAATTTCAAATGTTTCTTTATTATAGAAAAACTCTTCAATGAATTAAACAGCACTTAATTTAATCTTAGATAACAATCACTATTTTCCACACTCTAGCAAAAGTGATCTTTCAATGAAGTCCAAGTGTCATCTCAAATCACTGCACTGCTTAAAATCCTTCACTGCCTCGGGATAGAACCTGCGCCATTACTTGGATTGCAAAGCCCTTCATTATCTGGCCTTATTTCTAGCTTTATCTACTTTCATTCCTTATCTTCCCTAAGCATCCACATAATTTATGCTTTAATAACACTGAATTGTTTATAGTTCCCCTAATACAATATTTTACATCTCTCTGTGTATAAAGTACACATACTGATGTAGGGGTAAATTCCCATTGATCTTTCAAAATCCAGCTCTGATGTCTTCTCCCCTAGGAAGAATTATCCTGACACCTTTATTTCTTCCAATATGGCTGGATTATTACTTTCTGCAAACGTACATTTTATTGCTTCCAATGTTACCCTTATCACTCTGTGCTATAGTTATTTTTTATAATTACAAAGTGCTTCAAATAGGGAAGTATAAAAAACTAATGAATATACATGCACCTAAAATAAAAGTTAACTTGTTGCCATACTGGTTTGGATTATCTGTTAAGGAAAAACGTATTAGATAGGGAATACCCTTTTCCAATCTTATTGCCTTCTCTCCCTCCCCAGAGGCATTATCAGTAGCCTGAAACTGATGTGTATCCTTCCCTCCAAGATTTTTTTTTAACTTATATTACACATACGCACACAAAAATAAAATTGCTCTTAAGCATTATACAAATGGTACTATGTACTACTTATTCAACTGGTCATATTTGTGGGGCATATCCATATTGACAGATGAAAATTTAGTTCATTTGTTTTAACTGAATAGAATTTCATTATATAAACACACTATAATACTCTATCTAAAATAAATGTAGAATAAAGGTATGTACTTCCTTTTTAAGAATCTAAGATCAATGCTTTACATGAGGGTTTGGTGGTCTCTGCCATTCTACCATTGGCCCAGTTATACTCCTTCTAAATCTGGGGTCTAAGTATTACCAGTTAGAAAAGCTCTAAAATATTAGTTCTTCTAAATCCAATCATTGTCTAACATTCAGCTGTCTTACATTTAATAATATAAAACAACAAGTTAATTTATTCAAATAATTCAACATACAGTTTAAAAACAGTTTAGTGGGTTGATATATTGATAAGTCCTAATGCTTTAGGGGCTTTCAGAAGATTAAAAAAAAAAAAAAAGGTTTCCAGGGTAGGCATTTGGCTTTTTCCCTTTACATTTTTTCTAGGCTGAAGGAATTACTGCCAGGCTTTATGATACAGAACTTAAGGGTCCTCATCCCCTTTTCATTTGCATGGTAGAGAAAATCTGATATTGCTTCTTGAGGAATGTATGAGCCTCACCCGATTCTTGGTGCTTTGGAGGGGAAATGGCCTATTTAGGCATGCAGCCTTTTGAAGCCACTCAGCTTTCAAAAGAGGGTATCATGTCAATTCTACCTTATGGCTCAGTTGACTGTTAACAGTGTTCCACTTAAGGAGCAATACAAAAATGTTCCTCAGATACTTGTCAAGCAAAGTTGAACTCCAACCACACTGTTGTTGATCATTTATGAAAAGCTGTACTGAAACAATACTTATGGAAAACTGCCTGCAGGATGAAAATGTCTGAATATGAATTGAACTTGTTTGATATTGTCCACATATTTACTGAAATGGAATCATTTTCTAGCCTTAGGCCAGTAACTTACTGCATGCCATATTATAAGAGAACCCCATGAAATCCAAATATTGTAAAAATTATTGAGGATATTTTTCAGAACATTAAAATACTGTTCTATAAAATGGGGTTCGAGATCACAATAAAATCAGAAATCTGAAAGTTCCAGATAATGTTTAAATTTTATACTTTCATTTTGATGATAATAATCTTTTAATATTTAGGGGAAAAAACATCTGTTTCACAGTAATAATTCACAACTGACATTTTCGACGACTAAGACTTGAGTTTTCCCCTGAGGTCAATTAACTTAGATTCTTAGAGTCTGAAAAAAAAAATCATACCCTTTAAAGGAAGTGACATGTTATCCAAGTTTGAGGAACACTGTATCATAGTCCCCTCTTTTTTAAGAATCATGGGAAAATTTTTCCTTTCTTTCAATACCAGAAATAGCTGTTCTCTGAATGATTGACATGTTTTGTCTCATGAACATTGTGACTCATTTATTTAATTAGGTTTCTTGCTTTGCTAAAAAGATCAGCACCAAACTTGTGATGTATTTTCACAAAATGTAGAGACCATTTGAACACGAATTCTGTATTCTTATTTCAGTCTTGGCTTTATATTACATTGCTTGTACTCATTTGCCTGATATGCTCGCTTTCTCAAATACTTGTTCTTAATTTAATCTTGTACTGTATATATTTTTCAATGCAATCTTAAATTTTTTTGGAACGAAATATAAATAAATCTTATGAAAATTTATATTGTTAAAATTAAGCAATAACATTTTAAATTTTCAATTTTAGTCTATAAATCATACCTTTAAAGTAATACAATTTGTGATAAATATTCTAGAAATAAATTCAAAATAATCAGAATCAGTTTATAAATTTATTTTAAAAACTTAGGCTCCTTATTTCATGGTGAGATACTTAAAAAGACCACATATAATTTCTCTTCATACACTAAACTTGATTTTAAGTAACTTTAAACTTTTTCCAAGAAAATTAAATGCTCCCAGAATAAAGACTTGCATCAAGAAAGACAATCCAAAGAATCCGGTATGTAAAGCCGTCAGTGGAATTTTGAAAAAGAACTTTCAAGATATTTTATGTAATGGAACATCTTCATTAGAATAAGTCTGTATCTCTATATTAACGAAACAAATACATATTTGTTCTTACATTTTCCCCCAAATGGTGTTATTTTATAGTTCTTTAACAATATTTTTTAATACAAAAGGGCTCCCTTAAGTTTCTATTGATAGGTTTCATAGCAACCACTATAAATATAGATAATCTTAACTACTAAGGGGGCTAAAGAAAACCATAATGAAAAATAAAGGCAGCACTAATAACTGACTTATAAAAGAAAATGTTTGCATTCAATTCATTACTTGTTGCCAATGACCCTTTTTCTTGACAGTTATTCTATTAAGAAGAATAGTAATGAAAATATAGTGTTTTTTTGAAGCTATAACATAATAGGACTTATTGTACCTAAATATTTTCTAGTCTTGATTAATAAGAACTATTAGAATTTTACAAGACTTTTACTTCCATCAAACCAATTTAAAGAAGCATTTTTTTGCTGGGCTTTCTATCATAAAACTTTAGGAAAAAATGGTCAACATAAATAAGTCTACATAACTGTAAAGCTGCTCCCCGCCCCTGCGAAATTCTTAGATTTGATTTTAGCAAACTTAGTTTTTATGAGTCAAAAGAGCAATATTTTTATAAAAAGCATTGCTCTGAAATACTTGAACTGAATTTAACAGCTCTATTCCTATGAACACTAAATCCAGGTATTCATCATCTCATGTCCAAACAGATCTATATGAAACAGATCCTCTTATTTTCATCTTTAGTACTCTCCAAACTATCTAGAATACTGCTGCTAGACTGAACTTTAACTTCAGTTCAAAAATCTTCACTGATTTCCTCTAAGTATTTTAAACACTCGCAGTATCTAATCACAAAGACTAATTCTCAACAAGAAGCTTCTAATATGCTCAATTTAATCCTAATATAGATTAATTACTGGTTCATTCCGCTTTCCCCACAAATTATGCCCTCTATATTTCTTTCCATTTTTCAAGGTCCAACGTCCCCTTTCTCTAATTCCTATGCACTGAAAAGTATTTTAGAAGGTGCATTTTTACACAGTTTTACACTTTCTCTCATATATTTATATCTCATCTCCCAAGGAAACTGTAAACAACATGTGAGCAAAGATTATGTGTCTTAATGTCCATAGTAATGAAGTGCTAGGCATGTAAGAAGTACCCAATAAACACGTTGAAAACCAATCACAGTACATCAGATTGCAGATCATCTCTTTATTTTATAGCAAAGGAAACTAAAACTTAACACAAAATAAATCACTCGGTGTCACATTACTAGCTTCCAGCAAAAGAGTCAGGACTATAATACCAGTCAGTCTCTTGGTTTCATGTTTAGTGTTCTTGACTAAATTTAAGGAGGAAAGCCATTTTTAATTTTGATAACTTTTAATAAAGTCCTAACATATTTTGAGTGATTTTATAGGTAAACATTTTCCAAATATAAAAATGGTTTACATTCAAATCATTGTAGATAAATGATCTACTTACTCTGGAAGAGATTACATTGGTATTATTTAGGTGAAACTTTACATATTGCTGAAGCATATGTGTCTAAAAGTTTACTACTACATCCTTGATAAGAAAGTATTCTAAGTTCTAGAACTGTCCAATAATGAGCCTTTTAAAAAATCTCATTCAAATAAAAATATTGACTTAAAGGACTTAAGTCAATAAAAGTATATGCCAGAATCAGTAAAAGTATAGGACACAATTAATTTTATAATTGCTTAAAAGTACTACATATAGCTCCAACATAGATTTCACCAAAATGCTTCTGATACAAGCTCATCAATTTACATTCGTTGCTTTGTTTTTTGCACATTTATTTAAAACATAGGACTGTGAGGAAATCTTACCTTCTTGATAGGCTCCATCTGCCATAACTAAATGAAGGATCTTGGCATAAAGATGTTGATGTTCATTTCCCAAAATATTCTGAGCTATTGTTGAACAAATCTCAATATTTTCATCTTCATCTTCATGAATAGACTATACCAAAATTCCAAATATAAATATTATTTGATTGGAGACTTTATTATTTATAATAAATCTACTGACCAATAAAGATCACTTACATTGTGCTAGTAATTCAAATAGAGTGTATTTCAAAATTAAATGTTTTAATTGACATTTTACTTACCTTTATTTTCTCATAAACCTCAAAGAACTTTTCAAAGCCTATTTCCTGCTCCAGGTGAAGTCTCAGTTCCTCTAAATGGTTAAAGACACTATCATATTCACATTCACTAGTTATCTCACCATCGCTGTTATCTAAAAAACATAAATAAAAAGATATTTTATGACTGAAAAGACTAAATAATTCTTACTCTAATAGACTAAAATTCTATAAGTGAATATCATTAAATAGACTATTTTGAACTTTAAATATAAAGTTTTTGTCACTATAATTTGTTATTTATATAGGTAATCAATATGTATATAAATTTGTTTTAACAAGAATGTTATTTTGGAAATCTTTTTAAATAACATAAACAGTAAATCAGGTAGGATTAAAAGCTTTCCTAGGGATGTCATCTAATTTAAGTATAAAACAGAAAAAGCACAACTATATGTTCTGCATCATGGCAATCAGTGTAACGAATATTTTTAAAAAGTTGATATTAAATATGAGCCAAAACATAAAAAGCACACAAAAGGCAGGCAACCTAAGATATATACTATAAAACTCTGGCAAAGCACCTAAAAAAGTATTTTAAGTGCTCAATGTTTTATGTCTTTTACATGCCAGACATACTTTGAAAAATTCTAGTAAAAGATAGAGTTACTGAAGAATTATTCTTTTTCATATTCGCTCCACTTCCCAAATACAGTTATTGAAATAAACAAATTTTCTCTGCATCTTAAAGGTAATGCTAAGAACGAAAAATAGTTTCTAAACAAAAAAAAAGTGTCAAGGTTTTAAAAACTGCTTTTAGTATTAACTCTGCTTGTTAACCACTGTGTGGAAGCTCTTTGCAAATATAAAGTGCTAAGAAAACTAAGTTATTATTGTTATTACTAGAAGAATAAGCCAAGAAATGCACACTATCCTGTCAAGAAAAAGAATAAAAATGCTACAAAAAAGCATTTCCATAATTCAATGGGAAAGAAATGGAATACCTGTGTGAAAAGAAAAAGAATGAATAAAAGGAAGACACAGAAGTATACTTCAGTTTTATTTAAAGCTGGAAATGGTTCGTATCAGATATCAGAAAAATATACTCTACTTAAGATATCTGTACACACTGAAAAATAAAAAAAGGCCCACAATTATTATCACACACCTGAGTGCCATTCTTCATTTAGAGCACTTTCACTACTGGGATTGTCATCCTCATCTGCCAGATCTGTCCCATTTGCAGTCTGCTCTATGTCACTGTTCTTTAAGACTGATTCTTCCTCCTCACTGTATTCTTCCCCAGGCTGTTCCCTAAGTAACTGCTCCATAGAGGCCTGAAGCTCCTGTAAATCTGTGTCAATTTCTTCAAAAACACTGAAATTTAAAAAATTAAACCAAAAATTACCAAAACTTTACCTTATTCTGAAATTTGCCTTCAACTCAACATGCATACACTCCTTTCTTCTTAAAAGTACTAACAATGGATAAAAAGAAATCGGAAAAAAACCTAGTTTTTAACATGGAAAATGAAGATTAACACAATTGATAAATAAGGTACATGACATTTACTCTGGAATACATAAGCCAGAAGAAGACTTGTTTAAAATGGTCCTAATTTGCCAAAAAGAATTATGTAACTATAAATATTATTAGTTGCTTAAATTTTGAAAGAAAACTTCAATATTTTAGGAGGCCAGACTAAAGAGGTTTTTCATTTGCTTTCCAAAACAAATACTTACTATTCAAATGTTTTCCTTTTATGTAACTTGGAAAGTTCAGCAAAATCTTGGTGTGGATGTATAATAATAGTACACTATACAAAAAGCTTTCCATATAAATTCTCACTGGGCCTTTAAACTCTCAGAAATGAAAACACTTAGGGAATTACATGTTCAGGTTAACAGAATGAGCTAGTAAATAAAATGGTCACCGGAAGTCTTACCTTCAGAGGCTTATTCTTGAAAATATTTCTAAAGTACATAATAGGTAGATTTTACTGTGTAATTAGAATATATTAACCATAATAATCTTCACTAGGGAATCTTGTTTCCAAGGCATTGCTCAGGACATTAATTTTATTTTCATGGGATTATAGATGCTGAAATGAACTAATTTATGCAAATAATATTATACATTTACATAGTACTTTAGTTCATTAAGCAGTTTTAGCCTACTATTTAAATTTTATTCAGATGAAACTTACTTTAGAGGCATGGAAACTATGAATCAAAGTGTTTAAATGACTCGCAGTAAATAAATGACAAATACAGAATTGAAATCTAGGTTTTCTGACCATTTCTACAATACCCAAGAAATGTACTCATCGATGTTGTCTCTCTTAATTTGCTTCTTTCTCCTAAAGTGGCACGTTGATTAAGGCCTTTCTTAAAGTTTACATTCTAATCAAATAGACAAATATCTACTGAAGAACTAAAATATAAACGATATTGTGTAACGTTGAATAAAATTTCCATTAATGGAAAAATAAAATAATCTTTTAATGTAGAAATATCTTTATTTTGTACTTATGTGTACAAACTCCTACATTTTGACTTTGTAGCAGCTATAGAAAAGCAAAACATTTAATTATAATGAGAAAGAGAGACTTTAATTTTTTGGATCATCTTATGAGTAGCATCTAACTTATTTAATTACAAGACTAACGTACCAGGCACAGCTGCTATGTACCATTACTACAATTACTAAATATTATAACCTGTTGATGAAATCTTCTAGTTGCAAGCCTAGAGGAATTAATGTCCTCCATAGATGGCAGTAAAATAAGCAGGGTTGCTAAGTCTATCATTGTAAGAAAAATATAAGATTAAGATCTTTTAGGAAATGAACACTCAAAAATTTGTCTCAGGTGCTTTAAAACCTGGTCCCAAATTCACTTTTTAGTAAACTTTCTTATTATACAACCTTGAGTAAAGTTTGCATTAAAAAAAGTTTTATTTTTCCCCAAAGAAACATCAAGTGAAATTTCCCTAGATAGATATAATTAACTCTAAAAATAACAATTTTCAAATTTTAAAAATATTAAAGACTTCTAACTTTAATTTTTAAATAAAATACTCTCAACTTGTAATGAAAAGAATACAAGCCACAAATAAGCTATAGTTCCCTCAGATAAAAACTCATGACTTTAAAAAAACTCTGAAGAAAAAACTGATATCTAGCACTTTGTCAACCATAAAGGGGTACCGAAATGTTGTATTCTCCAACAGGCTTAATAAAAACAGAAAGTTTAGTGCTTAATGACCACAGCCAAGCAGTTGAAAACAAGTCTAAAAAGGTAACTTTTCCTGCAAATTTTGAGGGCACCAGCAAAATTCTATAGAACTCTATGAAAAATGAGAAAAAAAGGCAATCTTTAAAAGTTTGGTTAGAAATTTAAGAAGAAAGGGGCAAGGCTTAAGAAAAACAAAGACAAAATAAAATGTACCAGATGTAGTAGCCCTGGCTCAAATATTATAGAAGGAAAATCGTGAGACTGATACAACACTTTCAATAAAAGCAAAACACAAGTTCTTTCTATTGAATGGCAGAAGTAAAAAGAAGCAAATTAATTAAAAAAAAAATCATACAAATTCTAAAATTTTGTAATAATGTATTTTCCTAGTGACTTGAACACACTGTACCTTCTCAAACACTTTATTCCAGGGTACTCTGGTTTCACTTTCCTAAAAAAGTTTGTAACATTTGTCTGAGGGGCTGAGAAGGTTCACTGATATCAAAGGTGAAGCAGAATTATTGTTTAAAGGGCAATCACATCCCACCTCTCTCAAGTGATGGTTAAATTATTCTCCTTGATTTCATATTCCCCACGAATCATGAAGGAATTTTGTAAAAGCAATTAAGTTACAAGCAGAATTCACAGGTAAGCACATACATACACATGCAAACCAAACAACTCATTCTATCTGCTAACTCCCCAGTGCCATGGTTCTGAAATCATTCGTGGCAGGAGACAGATATAGGTGGAGCTTTCAGATCATCTTCCTGGGGAATCGTAGAACAGTAAGTATTTCACAAATTTCCATTGCAATTCTTGTATCATGGTGTTGTTAACATTTATTCACATAATATTTATTAAGTACCTACCATGTGCAAATCATTGTGCTGGACGCTACGTGGTTTAATAAGACAGAGAGCACCAATAAAAACCATTTTCTTATATTCCTCAAGTGAAATGAAGAGGCAGATATACATATCAAAATTTGTATGATTACTTTAAGAATGTTGTAAAAAGGTAAAGGAGTAGTAAAAAGTTAGCTATGAATCATTTTTTAAAAACTGTCTAGGTAAATCACCATCTCTAGGACATACATAAATTCAGAAATTCTGTTAGTGTTACTATCTATTAATGACATCATGCTCACATGTCTTCAGAATCAGAAGGTCCTTCTTTAATGTGCTCATCTTCAATTTCATCTATTTCAAGATTGTCTTGATGTACATCTCCTATAGTAGGAACATCTATCAGTGTTCTGAACAGCTTTGAGAGATCTGGAAGTGAACATGTCCTTAGCATCTAAAACAAAGCCAACAGAATTCTTATTAAGAGTAAAATAATTAGAAAAATACAAACAAAAAAATTAGAAAATAATAATTTTGTATATATTCAAAGCTAGAAGCTTCAGGACTGACTTGTCCAATGTGAAAACCTAATTCTCTTGAATTTCAGCGTGAAACTAAACGAGTCTCGCTCTTGCCACCTTTTCTATTTCATCTCCTTACACTCTCTGACACAAATAGGAGATGTTTGGAGTATGCACATGAAACAGAACTGGAATGTGTCAAGAATCAGGTAGTGCTAGAAACTTCTAATTCACTCCTTCTCACTCATGGCCCATATTGTCCCTCTTTCATGGTTATCTCTACTGTCTTTCATTTTCCTATGGCCAATCCTCCCCATAAAGGTTTGCCCAAATCCTGGAGTTAATCTGAAGTTTGGCTAGGTACCACCACATATAATTGGTGTCCCTTTGTATTACTTTACCACTACGAGTTGCTGGCTAACCAACATTGGTTAATTCGGGGCCCTCAAATTAGTGCAAAAAAAAAAAAAGCTTAATATTTATTGCTTCTTTGAGCAAGGGACTATGAGCGTAGTCCTTCCCACTATGGAAAGCTATAAAGGCCAGATCTTTCATGTTCATATTGCAAATCATTTTTAGTAGCAGTATGAGAACTCAGCAAATTGAGCTGAGACAAAACAAGAATGCACAGCTGAGGTGTTTAAAATTTGAATTTGTGCTGGATTAGACCAGGGATAATAGGAATAGTTTGTGTCCACCAACACTTCAACAATTAGAATGTGATGGATAGATAGACAGGGCTATGAAATAAGTATCTATTACATAAGTCTCGGGGTTGAGTTAGCCCTAAAGGAATCTGTGAGATTTGAAACATGACTCCTAAGGCCCTGATAAAAACCGTATACCAGATGGAAGACTGTGAAGAAAACACAATGTTTAGCATATTAATGAAAATTTATATACTTGGCCAATTTTATCAGTACAATTTGTTATTGAGAATAAAAAAGATAGATCTCTATTATTTGAATAGAATTTACATATTATAGCACTCAAGAGGGCAAAAAATGATTACGAATTACAAGGTAAAGATATTTTGGTTGTTAAAATACTTAATAATGGTACTAAAAGTTTTTTTTTTTTTGCTGAATCTCCCACTGTCAGCAAAATTTATACTTGACTTGTTTATTATTTTAATGGTTTGAACCATGTGTATCGTTAACCAGCAGTATGCAAAATATTTGCCCAGTAACGGTTTTTCCAGATACGTTAATCAATAAAAATAAATAGCATATATGCACTACAAACCTAAATACAAGGGGGCTACACAAAAAGATGCAGTATTTTTAAAGCTGAGATAAACTTTAGCCCCAGAAAATCGTCTCGATTTTAATTTATTTCTTTCACTAATTAAAATAACTTTCATAACATAACATAAAATGACACAGAAATTTCATGTGGTATGTAATTCGACAACATTCCTCTTAGAATGGGTTCACACACCTATCAATACAATAGCTATTTGTCCTACATTAAAAACCCTTTATGTTCACAGTCTTCTTTGACAGACTGTTAAAGTTTTCAATAGGATATTCATCTTCAGTTAGAAAAATTTTATATAAGAAATATTCTATAGCTTTAACATTCATAGAAAGAAATCCTCCTGAAAATAGCTGCTTATCTATAACATGTTGCCTGAAATCTTACTTCATTTATAGTCAGATTAATTTTTTTCTAGATTCTTTGTAGTATGATTTTACACAGCTAGCATATTAGATGACATTATAATTCAAACAGAAGAGCAATGTTTTAGGAAACCTTAAAAAGTTTTTTAAAAATATATGCTTCCTTTAGGTTTTTTGTTGTTGGTTAAGTTCTATTTTTTTTTTCGCAAAAATTAAGAGTCACATAAGAGGGTGAATAAATTACTATTTGCCCTAACAGAACTTCACATGAAATTCTACTTGGAAAAACTGTCAACTCATTTTCATTTGTAGTATTTTTCATACAAAATTATGAACTAGTAATACTCTGGTCAGACAACGAAACAGTTTATGATGAGCACATTTGTTTAACATTTGCATACTGCAATTAAACCATAACACTGTGTCTTCAAAATAGCTTCTACAAAAATCTGCTCACTTTGACCTACAAACTGGGTTAAAGAATAAATTTAAAACATTAATTTAAAATTATGAACATTTACCAAAGGCAAACATTATGGACATTACCTGAGAACTGATATTTTAGCAAATCAAAAAAAGACATTTAAGACACATACGCTATTTGTGAATTGTACATTAATATTTTCCCTCACCTTGCATTTGCTATAACAAAAAACAAAATTCTCAAATTTTCAAAGAGATCAGTTTTTCATTCCACCCTCCAGATGAGAAAAGTATCAGTGGAACACATACAGTCTCTCTCTACCCATTATTCATTATCCCCTAAGGTGAGGATGGTCTAAGGGGAAGGACAAGTAGCTTTTTTCATTTGGCAACCTGAATTCTGTTCTTATGTAAGTCGGATCATGAGAAGATCACATCTTTAGACTACTTTATTTTAACCTACTACAAATTTATATTCAGTGATCTTTATTTGTGTGCTACTCTCAATTTTATCAAATTATTATAAATATCTTGTGAAAGTTGTTATACTGTATTCAGTGTTTCTTGTCAGAAACAACGCAAACCAGAAGACAATATAATTCTAGATCTGATGGAAATATCCTTTCAAAATGAAAATGAAATAAAAATGTTTTTATATAAATAAAAGCTGAAAAATTTTTTACCAACAGGGCTGTACATGAAGTGATAAAGGAAGAAGTTCTTAAAATGAAAGAAAAATAATACCAGATAGAAGCTGGATTTTCAATTTTTACTCTGTAAAAGGTAACTGAATGTTTAAAGCAAAAACAATAAAAATGTTTTGTGAAGTTTACAACATTTGCAGAAGTATATGACAACAATTATCACATCGGATAGGCAGGAGAGTGGAAATCAAAGTATACTGTTGTAAGGTTTTTATATGTGAATTGGTATAATATTTGAAAAGAGACTGCGATAAGCCAAAGATGGACCTTGAACACTAAGAATGACTGCTAAATATTTTTCTAAAGTCTACACTGTAAGCAAATAGTAGAGATAAAATATAATACAAAAAGTATTCAACCCAAAAGAAGAGAATAAAAGTAAAAAAGTGATGAGACAAACAGAAAACAAATAGCGAAATAATAAGTTTACCTCAATGTATCAAAAATTACATTAAATGTAAATGGTCCAATCACTTTAATTAAAAAATTGGTTAAATAGCAAGACTTGACTATATAACTACAAAAAATCTACTCTATAAAATAAGTTTAAAAGTAAAGGATATAAAAATATATACTATATAAACATTAAGCATAAAAAAGGCTAGAATGGCTATATAGATAGAGTAGATTCCCAAACAGGAAAATATGAGTCATTTCATAATGATAAAGAGGTTAATTCATCCAGAAGACATAAAGATTATTAATTTACATTCAACTGACTGGAAATTCCTCAGTAATTGATAAAAAAAAATCAGTAAGGATGTAGAGAATTTGAATAACATTACCAAACAGGAACACTTCATAACAATAAATGTATCAATTTATCTGGAACACATAACAGTACTAAATTTTATACACTCAATATCAGAATTCAAAATACATTAAAACAAAATTTGACACAAATCAAAGTAGAAATAAATATACAAGTATGGTTAAAATTTTCATTCTTCTTTTCTCAGCAACTGACAAAGTAGACCAAAAAAAAAAAAAAAAATCAGTATAGACTTGAACAACACTATCAACCAATTTGATTTACTTCTAGACATTTATAGAGCACTTCACCCAATGAGAGAAGAATACACATTCTTTTAAGGAGATTTGTTAGTAGTAGTAGCTGCCAGCTAGAAAATTAAAGAGCGACTAATGAGTGCAGAGGAAAACTATGAAATTATGATATAAAGGAAGCCAACAGATAAAATGATTTTAAAAGGTATACATCAATTCTGTTTAAACAAGGAAAGTCAAGAAAGGTGAGAGAAAAAAGTATAGGGAATCTGATAACAGACTGGTAATTGATGATTTTGACAAGAGCAATTTTAGTCAAGAAGTAGGCTGAAAACCATATTGGAATGTACTGGGAAGTGAATAGAAGTGGAGACTGCAAAAGTGGAAGTGAAACAAAGTGGAGACATATTCAAAATGTTTGGTTGTAAAAGGGATCAGAGAAATAGGGTGGTAGCTAGAGAAGAACATGTGCTCAAGGGAAGTTTGCTACTTATGATGGGACTTATTAGAACATGTATGTTGAGGAAATGATTCCCTACAAAGAAAGAAGTTGATGATACAGGTTAGAATGACAAAAGTTAAGATGGATTTCCTTTAATTGAAAAAAAATAACACAAGCCGTATAACTTAACATTTTTAAAAAAGAACTTTTAACAAAAATCTTTGTAAGAGGTTAAATTATCCCATTTTCGTAAAGAGATTGATTATATGAATGCTTATAAATAACTTTTACCTTTTCTTCACAATTCAAGGCCATCATTATAAACAATGATTATTTATTATTTTGGCCCAGTGATGAACATTCATATTTGAGAGATTTATGGAATAGGCAGGTATGGTCTTCTGTCCTTGCTTGAAATGGTTAAAGATTGCTTTGATTTTCTAGTATTTTTTTCTTGCCTTTCCCTCTACATGAAATCTGCTTTGCTGTGCTTACCTCCAAAGTTAAGTGCTTTCAAAGAACTAATAAGATGAAACTAAGGTCATGAAACAAAATCAAATCATCAGATTTATTATGCAATGAGTATTAATTTTAGAAACAAGTTTTTTAAAATCTCTGGGCTAAAGACAGCTATACACCTTTACTACAAAAGAAAGTACATGAATTATATGATAGTCCTTGTCTGTCCCACGACGGATACACCAAGTTTGAAAGTCTAACTGCTCTTAGATAAGTTAGAGAATTTAGCAATATCTACATTTAAGATAAACATAAGAAATATTCCACAAAATAAAAACTTATCTAATTGGAAAATTAAACTGAAAATCAAAATGACATATTTAAAAAACAGTTGAGGAAAAAGAATTCAGGCAATTCATTCATATACAGACAAATATATATTTAAAAAAAGCCCTACCACAGTGGTAAATACAGAAATAGAAATTTTAAAAAATTAACACCATTACTCATTCATTAAACACACAATTTTTAAGTAAATAATAGTTGGTGCTATTAAGGCCTCTCACATAGTATTAATGGAACTATACACTATTTCTTGAAGAGAAATTAAGCAATATGTAACTTTTTGACTTATATGTAACTTTTCACTTATAGAAATTTGTTTTATGGAAATAATTGTGAATATGTACAAATATAGAGATGTAGTTGGTAACCATAAGAAAAACTGAAATCTAAAGGCCCGACAATAGAAAAATATAATTTAAAAAAATATAATATAGCAGAATAAACAGAATTTGTGGACATTAAAGATGATGTGACAGAATATTTGAAAATATGACAAAATGCTATTTTTGTAGTAATATTATTTGTAATAATTTATAATACTAAACAGAAAAGCAGGTAACAGAGTATGTATATATCCTATTTTGGTAAAAAGTTATATACATGTAAAAATCACATATATGAAAAGTAATATAACGCATGATATGTGATTTATTTGTATTTGTAAACTTTCTATAGAGATGTTCTAATTTCTTAATAAGAAAAAAATTGGTTACATATTTTAAAAATAGCAAGTGAAAAAAGAGGTTTGAAAAACTTTTACCAGAAAGTACATATTAATCTTTCTACAAATTAGGCAATATGGCATTTCTATCCATTTAAGATGTATTGCTTAAGCTTAGTCTTATACTAAAAATGGAAGTTTAGCTGGGTACTGGGAAAGGGAGATAGTGTAAGAGGGTGTAAGAGGGATTTTTTGCTTAATAAAAGAAGGCCTATAAAAAAATTCTGCCCCACCCCCGCCACAAAAAAAAAAAAAAAAAAAAATTCCAGAACTGGGAGCCAATGAAACAGTCTTTGTCCTAATTATTCTCAGTACCTCAGAAGAGAAAACGGAGGATTTTTTTATTTTTTTTAAATGGTTTTGATGTGTGTGTGTGTGTGTGTGTTGTATTTGTATTTTTAAGGGTTTAAAACTCAATATTTTGGTTTATCAAAGAAAAACAATAAAAATGTTATCAAATAGATAACATTTTCTATGAGAGGAGTATACTTGCCTTTGGGTTATTTGCATCAAAAAGACCAGTTGAAAGTCCAATCAGCAAAGAATTCTTGTTTTTATTTTTTGGTGGTGAATCAGAGCGAGATCGAAGTGGCAAGGCTTCTTCTGGTGAACACAGAATTGACTGAATTTGAGAGACTACATTCAAGTGTTCGGAATGAACCACTTTATGGAAAAATGGTTCTGGTTGTATAGATTTGTCTGTATCGCATTTATTAGAGTGCTGAGAATCATCTATTCCAGGTTCTGTGATACAAAAAAAAATTATGTAATAAGTCTATATAGTACTGGAAGAAAGTTCTAAGTTATATTGTAAAAGCACAGTATTTAATACAAATTTTAGCAAAAAACTACATATCTCTCAGAAAAACAAAATAAATTTTATAAAGTAAGCCCTCACTTAATGTTGATCGGTTTTGTGACTTCAATGTAACAACATATAACAAAACCAACTTCGCAATAGGCTAATTGACATGAACGAGCTAAGTTCTTATGATGTTGAACAAAATGACATTATTGGAGGACCTGCTGTATATAATTACGTTATTTTATAAATAATCTTTAACAGAATATACTGTTTTATTTTCAGAAAGCAGATATAATTTATTATATATTTCCAATTACATTGGTAGTTGTAAAATATACACACAAATGCAAGGAGCTGTGAAAAATACTATTCGGATACTCATTTTAGTTTCAGTTTATCTTGGTTCCTTATGGGTTAGACAGAAAAGAGTATATGTCTTATATTTTAATTAATACTAGAGGGCAACTAATTTAATGTCCTTAGTATACTAGCTTAGTTTTGGCAAGTGATTCTTCTCTTTTCAAATATTTAAAGAACTGATCTAAAAGTTTTATTGTTCACATTGCCAAACAATCCAGGCTTATAAATTCAGAGTCCAGTGTTCTATGTCTATGACATTTTTCAATCGACTGAGGCAACTGATTAGGAATGCTCTCTATTAATATATTGTCCAAATTAAACAGGTTAGTGTTAACATCCTTCTATAAGGTAATTAGACCAATACGATGATGCTTACCTATGTGAACTTTACTAAGTTGTTCCAGATTCCTCAGAAATCCATCTTCAGAATCTTCATTTTTCTGACTAGTAATCCTATCTTCCAATCTGCCAGATAGATAAACCAGTAAAACAACAACACACAGTTTACTAGAAATAAAAGCACTCTCAAATATTTTTCTCACATATACAGATATTTTCTTTCATAAGCACAATGTATTTTTACCCCGTTCAGACCTTCACTGATCATAATCATTCACAACAACCAGCCCCACCATTTCTTACAACAGTGGTTCCCAAAGTATGGCCCCTAGACATCAGTGACACACAGAAACTTGTTAGAAAGCAAGTTCTCAGGCCCCCCTCTAGCCCATTAATCAGAAACTTTGGGGGACAAGAACAAGCAATTTATTTTAATAAATCCCAAAGTAATCCTACTGCTAACGTTTGAGAACAACTACTTTAAGCAATCTAAATGCCCCTTAATAGCAGAGGCTATAAAGCAATTATGACGTAGTAATACTATAAAATATCAGGAAGTTGTTTAAAAACTAGAAATCTGTAAGAACTGATATGGAATTAATAGTCAGGATACATTATTAAGAGAGCAAAGTACATTTTAACATAAATTTTATGTTATATAAATTTCACCTCAATTAAAAAAGTAATGGTTCTTTTAGGACTCCCCTAACCTTCCAAATCCCAGTTGACTTTGACATCATCAGTTTGGTGTACATCTGACCATACTTTAAATTTACATACATATATATGTAAGTACATATACAGTAATTTCTACATAGAATTATCATAGTGTTATTCTAATATATAAAAATGCTTTTTTATTTAATTTTGTTTCATTAATTATTCAATATTTTAGACATATTTCCATATAAACAGAGAACTCACAAAAAATAGAAATGAAACTTAAATTTGAAAAGATGTGTTAAATTTTACCAATAATAAGAGATAAACTAAGACCCTAAAAAGAGATACTATTTTTTTACCTATCAGATTGGCAAAAATTGAAACTTTGAAAATAAGGTTGGCAAGATTGTGGGGAAAATAGGATTTCATACATTCTTTCTGAAAGCATAAATCAGTGTAACCCCAAGAGAGAACAAGAACTGAATTACAATTGCAATTTATAAAAATGCAATTGACCCAGTCATTATACTTCCACATATCTATCTTATAGATATACTTATATATAAGCAAAATGACCTTAATAAAAAGTTATTCACTGCAGCATCATTTGTAATATCAATTAATATGGAAGATTTATTGAGTTGTGGTATATCTAAATAATGGACTAAGTAGCTGTGAAAAAGAAGTTCTCTTTGTATTAATATAAAAGAATTCCAAAATAACCAACTAAAAGTAAAAAGGTAGAAAATACTGTGCATATTATACTAACGACTATATTTAAAAGGAAGGTGAACAGTATATTTGTTTTTGCTTATGTACATATTAAAAATATCTGGAAGGAGAAGAGAGTGGAAATTTGCTGAATGGAGACAAAGGTAGGAAAGACTTTTTACTGTATGTCTTTATATATTTGTTGATTTCTGAACCAT
The DNA here is from genome assembly GCF_000325575.1 of Pteropus alecto. Taxonomy (NCBI): domain Eukaryota; kingdom Metazoa; phylum Chordata; class Mammalia; order Chiroptera; family Pteropodidae; genus Pteropus; species Pteropus alecto. The sequence goes on along the minus strand of NW_006431918.1, from coordinate 17,310,663 downwards.
ATGAATGTAATATCTCCTTAAAAATTATTTTATAAGATATTATCGTAATAGGATATAGTACAATATTAATTTATTACAGTATTTATTAAAAAGGTATTACAAAAAGGGACCCAGGTTTTGACACGTAAGGAGAAAGCAGTAACGTACTTAGTTTCCTTTGTTTCTTTTATCTCACTAATCCACACATCCATAACAGTGCAAGGCAAGCTACCATCTTTGCTTGCTCCACTTGACTCTTGTAAAACTTCTGTTTCCAAGTCATCACATTCTGAAAGGCAAAAACATAACAAAAACATGTCTCGAAGCAAAATTCATTTAGAGAAAACAATAAATTTTTTATAAATTATCATTATCTGGTTTTAGGCTAATATGTTAATTATAACAAAAAAAATTAAAAGTTTTATCTTTAGATCTTTAATGTCGTTATTGTGTTAACTATTCATTAGTATATAAAATTTTCCTTAAAATTTCAATAACATGTAAATTGCATTTAAGAAGGTATAAAAACTAGTTTTAAGAATAACAGTATCTGTAGTTATAATTATGGGAGAAAAGAGTGTAATATCATTGATTAGTAACTTACAGGAAAGCTCAATCATCAAAATCTATCTTTCAACCCAAAATGAAAAAAGAATCCTATCACTCAAACTTTTACAATGATATTGATAACATAAACGAAGCACACAAAATCTATTTCCCTAGATCATCAAATAATTAATAGCCAGAGTACCACCTCTATTCTGGCAGTGGCCCATTTTTTACCTGGTTGATATTTTCTGAAAGTAAACAGTGATAAGAAGAGTTTTTCTTCATTTGTTAAACTTTTCTTTTTCCTCTCCAATTCAGATATCAATACTATCTTGTTTAAGCCATCATCACCCCCTCTGTTTTCTTAATATCTAGATAACTTTTCCTTCCATATTTTAAGTTTCCAATTAGCTGTCCTATTTAGAAAAATAATTGATATTATACAAATCATTAAAGTCTTTATCTTTTATTCATATAATATTTTTGGTCACTCACACAAGGTAAGCACTTGGGGGAAAATCCTTTTTAATTTATTTTTTAATGAGTATTTGTTCCCTAGACATTAGGCATATCAATATGAGACTTCCTACAAACTATATTTATGACTTTATTTTCTACGAAGTCAAAAATATTTACCATGTGTCTCTTTGTAGAAACAGCTTGCTGACTCCTGCACTAGGCTAGAAAGCTGCTATTATATACCTAACAGGTTTTTTTTTTTTTTTTTTTTAAGAAAAGGCTCACAATACCGACTATGATTCTAATGAATAACACTAAAGTTACTGTGGTGAATCAAAGATGATCACACATATAGTAAGGTCTCTGACATTCCTTTCATCTAGAGGGGGGCTGTTTCTATCCCCTTAAATATTGTGATTGCCTTGATCAACTGAGTACAGTTGAAATATTGCTATGCCAGTTCTAGGTCTAGCCTTTAAGGGAACTGGCAGCTTCTACCTTGGAATCTGGAAGCCTAAGCCATCATGAAAGAAGTTTAACTATCCTGGAAAGACCACATGGCGAGGCCATGACACTGAAATGAAGGAAAGGAATCCAGCTGAACAGACCCAGCTGCCCTATGAAGATATCATACATGGGAGAGACATCATCTTGCATCCTCCAGGTAAGGTCAACAGAGAGCTGAATACCGACAAGTGATACCAGCTGATGCCACATAGAAGAGAAGAATCTTTCCAATTCCTAACCCAAAAAAGTGTAGATAAAATAAAAGTTATTTTAAGGCACTAAGTTATGGGAGTAATTTGTTTTGCATCAATAGATAACAGAAACAGAATTTCATACCTGAAAATAGGGTGCTGACATAACAAAAGCCTGTAAACTGGTTTTAGAACTGGACAGCAGGCAAAAGATGAAAGGGCTTCAAGGAGAGTTTTGGTGAGACTGGCCAGTGGAAAAAAGTTATTGGAGACTGGAGAAAAGGTGATACTTGTTATGTACTCACAGAAAGTTAGTACCTGTGAAAACAAGGACTATAGAAAATATTCTTAATAGATCCAGTGATCTAGCTAAGGAGCTAAGAAGAATATTGAAAGTGCCAGCGAATATCTTCTAGTGGCCACTGATACTAGAAGAGAGAGAGAGATTAACTGAAGAAAAAAACTGTTCAGTTTATAAGGAGAATTTAGAAAATAAAGTCCAAGGTAATTCCTTCTAGCTAACAAAAGCTTCAAAAGAAAAGACATGGTCTCAAGACACACATGAAATTTAGGGCAGCCTTAGGAGAAACATGAGTCAAGGGTGTGGCCACAGACATTCTATTATGGCACAGGGAGATTTAAAGGCATGTCTGACAGACTGATGGACAAAAGGATTTCTATGAATCTCAAGTGCATTGTTTCACAGCATCTTCATAAGCAACTAACAAGGTAGAGAAGAGCCAGTCTCCAAACAAAACAAAACAAAGAGTGGTTTTGTCAAATGTAGTGAATATCAATAACATTCTTACAAAATCCACAAAATTATTAAGAAAATTCTACTTGCAGAAGCGCCATCAGAAAAAGATGCAGTTTAGAACCCTTGAAGACACCAACTCTTGATACAAGAGAAGCAAGCAGACAATGCTACTCCTGGCTGGACTTCAGAATTTCTATGAACCAATGATTGCTATTTATTTCCCATTTTCCTTGTTTTTGAAAAGGAGTCTCTATTCCTGTTTTACCATTATATGTTAGGTATATGAAAGGCAAGTAACTTTCTTTTTTACTTTTAGGTCTTCAGATTGAGAGAAACTATACTCAAAGAACTGTACCCAAGGAAACTCATCTGTACACAGGCCTGACTTTGATAACCTTCAGACTTTGAGCCAGTGTCATAATAAGATGAGGCTTTGAGAAGTGGTATTTTTCATGTGGGGGGAATGAAAATGATTTTTGGTTAAATGGCAGACTATGGCAGAATTCAGATGGCTACACATTTTTAACACTCTTATCTCTGAAAGTTGGGGTCTGTTTTTCTTCTCTGTGAATCGAAGCTGCCTGTGCTTTGACCAATGAAGTATGGCAGAAGTGATACTGTGCCAATTCTGAGACTGGCTTTTAAGAATACAATCAGCTTTTACCTAGGTATCTGTG
>NW_006431918.1:17226218-17307493 GCF_000325575.1 Pteropus alecto | reverse complement strand
TGAAGAGGGAGAGGTGCCCAGCTTTAGCTCAGCTATTTAAGCCATCATGGACCCATCAGACGAGTCTGGTAGCCAGCTGAATCCCACCAAGCTATCCCAGAGACAAAAGCTCATAGATTTAAAAAAATCACATTAGTCGAGCCTTGACTCAATTCCTGACACACAACATCATGAGATATAATAAAATGATTGTTATTGTAACACTAAATTTTGGGGTGATTAGTTGCATGGCAATTAAAAAAACAGACAAGTTACTGAAAGTATAAAAATAGTGAACCTAATTTGAGATGAATTACCCAAACATTGATGATTTGTTTATAAAGAAAAAATTAAAGTATTACTAAATCAAATACAGCTAATTTTAACCCACTAAAACATACCTTCCAAATTTCCTTCTGGTTTCAATGACATCTGTGGAGATCCCTCACTCAGCTTTGGACTGCTTGTCTCAGCAGAAGAATCGAGAGTAGCTGATAGGTTCATTTCAAGTGAAATACATTTTACTTTTTCTTCTCCAGTGATTAAGGGTTTGTACTTCTCCCCTTCAGAAGAAATATCTGAAATAACAAAAATGAGAAATCATGCTGTTTTTAAAGTGACTTGAATTTTACCTATAATGGAATTTAAAGAAAAGTACAAAAACTGTATTCTTACAACAGGTAATTAATTATTGGTTAAGCTGTTACGCATCAGAAATTAATAAACAACTAAAGTATATACTACCAAATTTCATTTTAATTACACATAATAATTTCTAAGGTGTTTAACATATGGTTTACTTTCTTTTTTCCTTTTGGTGAAATGGTATTTTTTAAATTATTAACTAATTGTTTTTGTTTGTTTCTAGTAATTGCTAGTTACTTGTAATTGCTCAGAAACATTCCATACTTTTAAATGATGCCAGGAAGAATGGATTTGCCTCAAAACAACTTACTACAGTTATCTACAAGACCCCAAAAGGTCATGTAAAATGACAAAAGAGACACCGATGTAAGGATTGGAAGACTAAAGAACATCACAGGTCCCTTATATTTGTCATTTAATCCACAAAACAATCCTTGATAATAGTGTTTCCATTCTACAAATGGAGAAACTGAATGTCCGTCAGAGGAACTTGTCCATGGTTTCTGGGCACGTTATGGAACCAGAAGTGGAACCAAAGCCCATTCTTTTTTCACAACATGTAGCTGCTCCCACATACACACTAAGTAACCTTTGTGTATTTGCATGTGTAGAATTGCATATTGCTTGGAATTTCATTCTCTCCCTTTTCTACCCAATGAGCTGTTTTATCTTTGGCAAGCTCAAAACCACTTGCTCTGTGCAGCTTGTCCTGATCCAAAAGGGCCACATTGTCATTAATGAAACTGTACAGCACTGATAACACAAAGCCTCCTCAACTGTGGCTCCACAGCATTTCACACACACTTCTAACATAGACTTTGCCAACATGTGATATCCTTGATGTTAAGAACTGTGACTTCTTTGTCTTAAAATCCCAGCACAAGGTATATTCTTCTAAGTAAATGGAATTAGGAAAAAAATTAAAAAGAGTGCAGGTGACAACTCTGGAAAATATTTAACTCCAAAATAAACTACTTAAACATCTCTGCACTGCCTTTTAACTTTGTGTATACTTTCATTCTTGCTCTTTTCATGCAATATTATCACTTATTTGTTTTCATTTGTCTGTTTTCTGAGAGCTAGGATGATCTTTAACTCTTTGCAGTTTTACCACCTAACAGATAACTCATAACATATGAGTATTCAATAAACAGTTGGCAAACTGAATTTAAAAAAAAGAAAAATCAGGAAATAATTAAATTACTTCTCAGTTCCAATTCTATGGAGAAGAAAAGCTCTGCTTTCACATTATCATATGCCAATGACATATATTTAAGCAATAAAAATTTTATGTAAGAGAAATCGGAATCTGATATTTTTAAAGTCATGGGAATAAACATATGTAGGACTTTCAGACTACAAAATAATCTGAAATTTTTATCCATTATTGTTGAAAATATTTTAGCCTAGAGGCATTTTTTTTTTTTTTTCTGAATAAAACCTGGGGCATGCTGAGAATAGGCTCAGATTGAGATAATAAGAACATTGTTACTTTTTAAAATTAGTATGTGGCATACAACTGCACAATTTTCTAGACATAACAGTGTGAACATATTAATTACAAATATCACGCTTTGTGTACTTGTCCTTTTTTCAAATAAATGATCATATATATTTCTTTATTCAAATTGTTTTTCCCCTTCAGTATTAAAGAAAATGCAACAATGATTAATGGGTGGGGTATTCACCCATATGAGGAAACAACAACCTACTTTTGCCACTTTAGTAACATGCATATAGGTCCATTTCACTGGCTGTTTATCAGCAACTCTCTAATTCCTTCATACATAATGTGAACAGCCTCATCCACTATGTTATTTTTCTGTGAGTTTTGGATATGAGTTTCACTCTAAGCTTCAAGGAGAGATAGAGAATGTATGCAAAAATGACATATATACATATTCATGCCTAGACACAAGGTAGAAAATACTATATTCAACTTCCTCTTCATCTGAATAAGCTCTTAAATCTGAAAACACCTGTTTTATACACAGACACTCTTCTTTATGCATAGCTGTAATACCAAGACCCACAACACTCATGGGTCATAAATGTCTTCCTCACAAGAACTCATCCTTCCCAGTTCTGGGATAATGTCTGTGATACCTAACTACAGAAATCTTTTAGTCTTTTAATCAGCCTAATTACTGAATCCACATTAAAACATACACCACTCATCTCAATGCAATGCTCGTATATCCTTCTTTATGTAAAAACATCGTTCTGACTATTCTACTTTTCCAGTTCCCCCACATAAATTTCCTTTTCCTTTTATTCTTAGATCCCATGCAGGTTATATCAGATCAAAACTCAAGACTACCATTTGAGACAATTCCCCAGAAAATAAAACCATTTACCATATCACTGGGAAATTATTGTAAATAAGTTCCTTAAAATAGACATTTCTTAAAAATATAATTTAATTTTTAATATAATATTACTTCTAGTATAGAAAAACAATTAGTTTTTCCTTACCACTTCTAATGGTTGTGTTTCCCAATAGTTCTGTCTGAAGTTGTAGTTCAGCTTCTCCAAGTATTTTTAGAACAGAATCTGTAGGGCTTTTCCCCCAGACTCTTCTTGGAGATCCTCCAGAATCTAATTTAATAACATCTCCCACTGTATGGTCTATAAGAAAAAGATACAAAAAATAATTTTCAATGACATAACAATAATACCACATTATGAGGCAGACTTAAGGTCTTCTATTCAATTGAGTGCTTCATGAGAAAATAAAAGGTTATATTGCAAAGAGCATATGATGATGATGAGTCTTTAAAAAAGACTTTCAGGGGTGAATAATAAAAAACAGAACAGAAGCAACTAATACTAGTAATAAAAATATATAATTGCCTTTCTAAATACTTGGAATTAAACTCTAGTTTTAGGGAATATAAAAATAAAAAAATATAAATTATGTTTCTATAAAATTTTTATTTGAGAAAAAGAAAAAAAAATGGAAACCTAAGATAATTGAGCAATAATTTGGGGGAGTACAAAAAAAAAGAAGATAAACTATAAATTAATATTTTTCTATAAATTTAAATGCAGAGAAAACAATCCTAAAGTAAATGAACTTGTGAATTAAAGTAGAGAAAAGCATTTTTTTACTACACTATACTTTTTATTGTCATTTTAGAGTATACTTATTCCACTTATTAAAAAAAAGTTTGCTATAAAACAGCATGCTGCATTACACTGGCAGCAGTCTCATACATCTTGTGTTTCCTACATCTCTTGATTACATCAGGAGAAAAGTATTTTTAAGAAATTTTGTTTTATTTTATCTTCTATATCTTAAGTAGGCAACTGACTCTTGTGATAGTAATAATTTTGGGTAAACTTTTAGAATGAAATTTAGGAAAGCAAAAACTAGAAAATTATCTATTAAACTATGAGTCTTTAGAATGTGTGTTAGTAATACATTTAGCACATAAGTACCGAGCAATAATAGACAGGCTATAACTTCAAATATCATGGGGTATAAATCATATAAACTTTCAGTGGTAACCAAATACTGATACAAATTTTTGTGTATCAGTTCCATGAAAGTAAGTAACTGCAATTTAGCAGGTAATATTCAGTCTGTACAGACAAAATGATCATCAGTGGTGAACTAGTTTTTTAAAAGACGGTTAAAAAGAGGAAAGAACCCAGAAATAGACCTATAATTTACAGCTACTTGGTGTCTGTCGAAGCTGCCAAAACGATCCAAAGTGGGGAGGGGGGATGCGTCTCTTATCTCTTTAACAAACAGAACTATAAAACTGAATGTCCATATGAAAATATGTAGACTTCATCCCCTTCGATGCAGGGAGGGGAAAGCAGATGGACTGGTCTCTGAGCAGAGGTGCCAGAACTGAAAGTCTAGGTACGCAAAAGTGGCTACTGCTGGCAGGACAGAGTACTTAAGAGTAGAAAACTACTCAAAGAGAGAACTCAGAGAACTGTAAAGAGCTGCTTCAAGTCTTAAGCTGAATACTGATCAGCACATGTATGAGGAAATTACTATAGTCCCCAAATAAAAAACAAACAAACAAACAAACAAACAAAAACACCCAAAAGGAATAGAGAGAGCAATACTCGGAATTTACACAGGGTCAGAAATAGTCCCTATTCCCACAGCCAGAAAAGAAAGTCTTATAATTCACAAGGCATCAAGTAGATTACTCAGAAAGGTTTTTGACTCAGTAAAGTGGAAAAATTTAGCCACAGACTATACATTGTTCTGGTTCCACATAACATAGTTTAAAAGCAAGACTTAAAAGGGTCAAGCTATTTTATAAGTGAACTATGTCTGAGAACAAAGATCAAAATATTTATAGAAACACAAAAATATATAATATAGCACTCGTCAAAATAAAATTCACCATTTGGCCTCTAAACAAAGTTACCAAGCATGTGTAGAAGCAGGAGAATTCAACTTATAATAAAGAGAAAAAAAATCAACCAATCAAAACCAACCCAAAAATGAGAGAGAGAATGTAATTAGTAGATAGGGACATTTATAATTGCCATTATAACTGAATTTTATATGTTCAACAAGTCATAGACAGATTGGTAATGATAATTAGAGATAAGGAAAACATTAACAAGATCCATATTGAACTTCTAGAAGGGCCAACAGAAAAAAGCTGGAAAAAATAATGGCAAACGATTTTCTAAATTTAATAAAAACTATATACTTACAAATCCAAGAAGCTCAACAAAATCCAAGCAAAATAAATATGAAGAAAATGACACAAAGTTACATCATTATCAAATTTCCTAAAACCAAGGCCTAGGGGAAAAATCTAAAGAACACAGAGAAGAAATAAGACACATTATATACAGAGGAATAAAGAATAAGAATGACAGAAGACTCTCATCACAAGAAATGTAAACTAGAAGACACTGGAGTAACATCACTAAATACTAAAAAAATTGTCAACTTAGAATTCTACACCCAGAAAAAATATCTCCGTAAAAGAAAGGCAAATAAACACTTTTATGAACAAACAAACAAACAAACAAAGCTGAAAGAATTCATCACCAGCACGACTGTATTATAAGAAATGTTAAGGAAGTCCTTTAGGGAGAAGATAAATAATACCAAATGGAAGTCTGATTTACACAAAAGAATGAAGACCACTGGAAACAGTAACTACATGGGTAGATAAAAAAAACTGTTTATTATTTAAAACTCTTTATTGTAAAGTTTATAGCATAAATTTTTAAAAATCACAATGACTGAGAGGGAACATATCTAAGTATATGGTCATAAGGTTCTTACACTATATGCGGAAAGCAACAAATCATGTTAAGACAGACTGTAATAAGTTAAAGATGTATGTAACAGAACAATGAGCTAGTTAAAAACCCAATAAGAGATAAAATGGAATCATAAAAAATAATCCAAAAGAAAGCAAAACAGGAGGGCAAAAGAAACAAAAAATAGAACAAACACAAACAGCTAAATGACATATTTAAATAAAACCATATTAATAACCACATTAAATGCAAATGGTTTAAACATACCAAGTTGAAGTTATAAGAGCAAATCCAACACTATGCTGCCTACAAGAAACCTACCTAGACGTAAAGATACAAATAGATTAACAGGGGGAAAAAAAAGATAAAGATATACCAGACTAACACTAAGCAAAATAGGTAGAAGTGACTATTAATATCAAAGTAAATTTTAAGTATTTTTTTTAAAGGAACAAACTATTGATAACCACAACACACACGAATCTCAAGAAACATATGCTGAGCTAAAGAGGCCAGACATAAGAGGATATAAAATGTTAGAGTCTGTTTAAATAATAATCTGGACAGAGAAACTTAATCTAAGAAAAAATTCAGAAAAAGCTGCCTCTGGGAGGCTAGCAACAGAGAATGATGGGAAGAGGCATGAAATTTTGGGGTGGGGGGGTGATGGTAATGGTCTAATATCTTGATAGGGATTTAGATTACGTAGGTACAGGCATTAGCTAAAACACAGCAAATGTACATTTAAGATTTCTGTACTTAAACAAATTTCTAAACAAGTATTGAACTCTGTTTAAAGATACGTATGCTGCAAAGTATTTAATGGAGAGTGTACCGATGTCTGCAATGAACTTTAACTGCATTAAAAAATAAGATAGACTAATTGATGGACAGAAGGAATAATAGATATGTGATCAAACATAGTAAAATGTTAATGGGAGAATATGAATGGAGGGCATACAGTGTTCATTGTGAAATTATTTCAATTTTGCCATGTTTGAAATTTTTCATAATACTATTGGGAAATGTAAATCATGTATAATCACACGAAGGAATATTACACAACTATAAAAAAGAACAAGGGAGTTTTTTAATGTAGTGAGATGAAAAGACCTAGAAGACATAAGTAAAACAAATAAATAATAAATAATGTACAATATAACAAATAATGTAAAATAGAGGGAGTAATAACACATATCTTTATTCATATATATGTACATACACATACACGCACCCACACACGTAAATGAATTCTGGAAGGATACACAAACTAACAGGAAAGGAAATGGTTTAAGTGTTAAGGTAAGAGAGAAACTTCAACTATACACTGTTTACACTGTGATTTTTTAATCACATGAATACTGCCTACTTAATAAACATTATTTTTGAATTCATGAGCTAAAACATTATTTGTTTAACAGTATTCTCAGTCTCATGCTAACTTTCCATATGAAAGTGCTTTTCATAAGGTAATGAGATATCTGATAGATCGTGTATTTGTCTCATATAGTTCTATATGATCATTCAAAATTACCTAATTCCCAACAATTGACAAAGTGAAAAACAACTACAAAACTGACCAAATTATTTGCAAACCATATATCTGATGAGGGGTTAATGCACAAAATATATAAAGAACTCATACAACTCAATGACAAAAAGACAAATAATCTAACTAAAAAACAAGCAAAGAACCTGAATAGATACTCTGTCCAAAGATATACAAATGGTCAACAGGTACATAAAAAAGGTGTTCAGCACCACTAATTATTAGGGAATTGCAAATCAAAACCACAATGAGATATCACTTTATACCTGTTAGAATAGCGATCATCAAAAAGACAAGAGATAACATGCTGGTGAGGATGTGGAGAACAGGGAACCTTGTACACTGCTGATGGTGTGATAAACTGGTACTGCCACTATGAGAAACAGTATGGGGATCCCTCAAAAAGTTAAAAATAGAACCACCATATAATCCAGTAATTCTACTTCTGAGAATATATGCAAGGGAAATGAAAACAAGATATAGAAAAGATATCTATATTATCATGTTCATAGCAGCATTATTTGTAATAGCCAAGATATAAAACCAACCTAAGTGTCCATTTATGGATTAAATGGATAAAGATATTGTGGTACATATATAAATGGAATATTATTCAGCCACAAAAAGGATATCCTGCCATATGTAACAATGTGCATGGACCCTGAGGGCATTATTCTAAGTAAAATAAGTCAGACAGAGAAAGACAAAGATTATATGATTTCACTTACATATGGAATCTTAAAAACAAAACTCATAGAAAAAAAGATCAGATTCATGGTTACCAAAAGCAGAGGATGGGGGAAGGGGATCTGGAGAAAGTTGGTCAAAGGCACAAACATAAGTAAGTCCTAGAGATGTAACGTACAGCATGATTATTATAGTTAACAGGCTGTATGATACATAAGAAAGAGAGGAAATGCTAAGATTTTTCATCACAAGGAAAAAAATTTTTTCTCTTTATTGTATCTGTATGAGAGGATGGATACTAACAAAAATTATTACAGTAATCATTTTAAAATATATGTAAATCAAACCATTATGCTATACACCTTAAGTTTGAACAGTAATGTATGTCAATTATATCTCAATAAAATTGGGGAAAAAAGATTACCCAATTCTTGTGTTTTTGTTCTGCATATGACCTTTCTTCCTATTTTTAAAGAAAATATGGCAGAGATTTTTTCATCTATAAAACTTACTTATATCTCTCTACCTTTGCCTCTATCCCCGTCACACTGGCTCTAAATTATCTTCAACCCCACCAACTAAAAGATCTCACAACATCAGGTGTGTTTGTCCTCATATTTAACTATTTAATGACCACTTTATATGAATAAAATCAGTGCTACATGATATGGAACATACCACATGCAGTACAAGTCAAATGAATTTATTTAAAAAGATTATATTATAAAATACACAGACAAAAGATACTTAAATGAAGAAAATAATTACAGCAGGTGATTAGTTCTTTAAAAATAATAATAGAAGAGGTTTACTTCTAACAGTACAGAAAAGTGAAGAAAGAGTTTCAAGAAAAAGGAGGTAGTGAGTGTGGATAAAATTGCTATCGATACATAAAATAAGGATAGCTAAAATAACTAGCCTTTAAATTTACCAACATGACGGTCTTTGTTAAACCTGAAAAGAATAGTCTTCATGAAGTAGTGGGGAATAAAAGCTTGACTGAAGTAGTTTCAGGGAGAATGAAAGGGAAGGATCTGGAGTTGTAAACAGATGATACTCTGAAGAGTTCTGCTAGAAAGAGGACTTCAAAAATGGGGTAAAAGTTAAAGAATAGGGACAGAAAAGAAAAGAAAAAAGCAGCCATGCAAAGGACTTAGAAAAGAGGGAAGGGGAAGTGCATTGTGAAAAAGAAAGCACTTGGCATGTTTCAAGAAGTGAGAAGTGAGTAGTTGGAAATAAATGAATAGTGTCAATACACAAGGGAAAACCAGTGGAGAACCTCACAGACCATGAAAAGGACTTTGGATTTTTATTTAAATGATAGAGTGACATAATATATTTTGTCCTTCTAATTAGTATAAAATATTTTCAAGTCTCTTTTTTATAAGGTTACATTGACTCTACAGCACTACCAAGAAGCATCCTACATCTCTCTTCCCCTTTAAAGCTCAGCTTCCTTATAAGGTTCTAAACTCTTTTTTTTACTTCTCACTTTCCATTCACTTAATTCCTGGATTCTGTATCTGCCCCTAGCACTCTAATGAAACTGCTTTTATCAAGGACACAATGTCCCTTTCTGGACAAAACTAGTGTAAATTTTTTAGCCCTCAACTTGTCATTTCTCTTCCTGAAGTATTCTCATCTTCCTTTTAAATCCACGCTACACTCAGTTTTCCTAACTCTGATTGTTCCTTATTTTCTTCTCAAAGTTCTTCCTTTGACAAACTCTTACAAGCCTTTCACGTAAAGCCCTTATAGGTCTGTCCCATACTATATCTTAAATATGTCCTCTTCTCTTTATTACTTTTTAATAACTTCGTTAAGGTCATCACAGTAATTTTTGTCTAGATTAGTACAAGAGCCTCTAAAAACTGCTCGCAAGGACTTCCTAATTATGAATAAGATGCAATAAGGTAACCAGAGTTATGCTATTACCTAAATAACCCAAACGATTTAATAAAATATACAAAATGACAGTTTCAAGACAATGGATAAGAGGTCATGATGAACATGGATCCCTGATAGGAAAGAAACAAGATGATCCCTATGATTGCCCCAGCTTACTGTCTTGTTAGTTTCCAGGCAGCAGCTCAGAAGGCAGAACCTAGTAAGAGTCTAGTACACTCTCCAACTTCAAGAGCTAAAGCTAGGATTCTTGGAGACCAAGGCAAGTAGAAAGAATTCCAGAGAATTCCAGAGATTTGCAGAGTGAAGCCCTTTGAGTATTCAGTGAAATAGTGCTCTGAGCAAATGTGTGAGAAAACTACCAAAGAACCACCCAGAAAGATTACAGGGAATGCAGGACATGAAATATTGCTTGGTCCCACCAGCCAGACTGGATAATGTCATAATTCATGGTGCACTAGGTACTCAGAAGGGTTTCATCTCCGTAGTGGGGAATAATTATCACTAAACATGGCTCCGATTTCACCTAACAAATATTAAAAACAAGACATAAATGGATCAAACTGAGTCTAACTTAACTGCATTCCAGAAAAAAAAGCTGCAGAATTACAGAAATAAAAATACCTAAGCACCCAACAAGGTAAAATTCATAATGTCTGACATCCAAACTAAAATTGCCAATTATGCAAAGAAGCAGAAGAATATGACCCATCATAAGGAGAAAAATCAAAAAATCAAAATGGACCAAGAACTGAGACATGTTAGAATTAGCTGGCAAGGACATTAACAAAGTTTTTATAACTATACAATCAAAAGTTAAATAGAGAAATGGTAGATATATATACGTTTGTGAATATGAATATATACATACATATACATGTCTAAATCAAACTTCTAGAGATGAAACTCTAATATCTAGATGAAAAATACACTGGATGGGATTAATAGATTTGGCAATGCAGAAAAAAAAAAATAAGTGAATTTGAAGCTAGAGCAATAGAAACACAGAATAAAATAGAATCTAAAAAATGAAAAAAGTATCACAGAGTTACAGGATAACTTCAATCTGTTCAATATATATGAAATTACAGTCCCTGAAGGAGAGAAAGGGGACAAGGCACAGAAAAAATATTTGAAGAAATATTAGCAAAGAAATTTCCAATTTGATGAAAACTATAAACCCACAGATCCAAGATGCTTGACAAAGCCCAAGGAAAAGAAACATGAAGAAAACTACAATAAAGCACTTTAAAAATTGCTCAAAACCGATGATCAAGACAAATCATAAATGCAGAGGAAAACAGTGTGTTATGTAGAGAGGAACAAAGATAAGGATCATATTTCTTGTCAGAAACGATGCAAGTTAGAAGGCAACAGAGTAACATCTTGAAACCATTGAAAGACAAAACTGCCAACCTAGAACTTGGAGAAAATATCTTTTAACAATTATGGTGAAATAGTTTTCATTATACAAAAGTTCAAAGACTCTATCACCGGCATTGCAAGAAATGTTAAAAGAAGTCCTTTATTCAGAAAGAAAATGATACTACATGGATATGTAAATGTAAACAAAGAAATAAAGAACACCAGAAATGGTAACTACATGGAAAATACAAAAAAGATTATTTTTCTTAGTATCTCTTTAATGATAATTAACAGTTCTAATTCCTGGGAAGATGCAGTAAGCACACATCAACCCATGTCTCCCATTGAATAAAGCTCCCATTGAACAAAATGCATGAAGCAACTATTTGAGAACTGAGAAGCAAACAGTATCAGCCAAATTAGAGAAGATGACAAAAATTCAAAGTACCATGAAACCAGTGGTGAGTTACCATTTTCCCCCTCCAGGATTCCCAAGTCAGAATTCAAGTATGTGGTGACAGAAATAAATCTAACTATGGAAGGTGAACATATAATGTAAATATATATATACCTTACTGTTAAAATGTACAGCTGAAACTTACTGGATTTCATTAACCAATAACTTATAAAAAAATAAAATTAAAAAAAAAAAGAATTCGACATGCCAGAAACTCAGAAGTGGGCACACTGTTTTAAGTCTCCTCTCTGCACTCAGAGTTATGTTCATACTGTTTGACAGAGCCAATGTATAACATCCTTCATGATCTGGCCCTGCTTACTTCTTCTAAGGCTTCTTGCTTGCCATTCTTTGTCTTGAATTCTGAATTTTAGTTGTCCATGCTAAATTATATCCAGTTCTCTTTGCTTTGCCTGCTCTCCCACATTTGGGTTCTAGTAATTCTCTGCTTAAAACACTCTGCTTGGCTTTTGGTTTAGATAACTTCTTATCCCTCAGCACATTACTTTTTCCAGAAATCATCTTCTTGGCTCTCTCAACACTGATTTATGCCCTGATACATATTCTTACAGTAGCTATTATTATCCCTAGCATATTATTTATCAACTATAAATAATGGCCTCTTTACTTGCCTCCCTTTCCACTAAACCCTAAGTACCTTAAGGTGAGAGACTATGTCTTAATGATTATTATATCCTCCCTGCTTAGGAATATGTGATATATAATGGGACACAATAAAGAACTGCTAAATAAGTAAACAAATAAATGCTATGGAGTCTTCGGGCTTTTCTCCAATGCAAGAAAGAATTCTACAAAAATAGTCCATCAAAAAAATTACTTGAAAAAAAATTAAAACTATTTAGTTAGTTGATGTTCAGATTTGCCTCTTTAGAATGTAAGTACAAATGTTTTTGCTCATTCACTGTTGTATTTCTAATGCCTAGGAAAATGCAAGAAAATAGTAGGCACTCAGTAATCATTGCTAAATAAATGAAACATTAAGTGAGATCTTCTCAATATCCCTGCTAAATGCCCATGGAAGCTTCCTGAGATTTAGTTAAAGTTTACTACTGTGGTTCTCATCAAGAATTATTCCTGATAATAGATTAGAGAGGGTTAAAGTAATACAACTTATGTATGTATCATTAGTTCCCTCTCTCACACTTCTCTCACACTAGCTATTTTTAAGAATGAATAGTTTTTCTCATTTTTCACATATATATGAAATCCTTCCAGCTTCTTTCAATTCCTCTAAGTGTCCTTTCTTTCAGAGTGCCCATACAAGTTTATGTGTGTGTTAGAACAAAATAGGATATGAACACTTTTATACCCACTGTCAGTTGCAGAGAAGGATGCATCCCATGCAGACTCATCCAGAGGAATCACGAGCTGCCCTCCTGCCTCCCATTTCTTGCGATCAGATGAAACTGACTTTTCTTTTTCATGTCCTTTGTCATCTTCGTGAACAATTATCTCACAGGTATCAGAGTGACACTGCTTGCCTTTTTCATCTTCTTGAGCTTTAAGATTTTGATTTAATCTACGTAGTATTTCTCGCTTACTCTGAAACAGTTAAAACCCTATACTTTAATATGCATATGATGATTAAGTAATATGATAAAAAAAAAAAATGAAAATTGCACCTACCGAAATAGCATTGTTAGTCTTTTGCATTTCTTCTGCGGGTTCCTGGGTACCAGTTAAACTGTCCTTTAAACACAGATAGTTACAAAGTAAGAAATAATGTTATTTTAAAAGTCTACCTTAAAATTTGTGATATTTTTGTTAAGTTTTATTTTTCTTTAAATTGCTCTTTGTGTATTATTTCATTCCTGTAAATGTCAACACCGCTTCCTTCATTATCTGCAGTGAGAAACAGTTAAATATAATCAAGTAATAGGCTTAATATATAGTAGAAGGGCCAATTCTCAATTATTTGTCATATTTTTAAATTACCAATCATGTATATAACTATACACTCTTCCTCTGTGGCATCTGATTTTTTGATAATTTTAAGTCAATAACAGAAATAAAAAAAATAATTCATATACTCTTAATTAAAACTAAGGAAAGTTTTAATGAATAAAGTAATTCAATATAGGCTGTGTTATTTTGAAGCTGTCTTTTGTTTCATGAACAATATGTATTCTTATTAAGCCATACTATTAAACATAATTGAGAATTGTTTTTTCTCTCTAAGCAAAGAAAGTAACAATAATGAATTTGAAGTCCCATGTACTAATAATATAAATTTTGTTTTCTGATTAGTAAAATCATAGCAATCTAGACTACCTAGAATTTTTAAATACATGAAAAGAAATTAGTAGTTATGAAAGCTATGAAAGCAAGGATAACTGGAAGACTCAGACTATGGAAGAGCAATTCTCAATTTTAAATAAGCACTACCTGTCAAGAAAACACATAAAGAAAAACCATTTATTTACATGGATTATCTCAATTTTGTACTATTTGAGAAAAATACAAAAGAGTATAATGGTCGGTTTTAAAGTAATTCATGAAATGAGACAAACAGTATTTTACCCAGTAAAGTAGTCAGGAATTAGCGTCACTACAATCAGAGAGATGAACAGCTATTTGAGATATGAGACTGAGTACCAGGAGGGGAACCCCACAGTGGTATCAAAAGCTGAAGTGAACAATATAGCACAAGCAAAGTCATTATCAAAAAGTAAAAGAGACTAAGCGTACTTGAAGAACCATATTTTCTTATATGAAGTTCTTGAGAGTGAGCGAAAAACTAAGTCTTATTTTCAAAATAAACAAAAAGGCTGTAAAAAAATTGTTGTACCAATGACATCAGAGTTGTCTGCAAAAACTTAATGAAACTCAATAATTAAAAGGCACTGACATTAATTACCAGGAAAGGAGAAAATCATGTTAATGTGTTATATTATATGATTCGGTAGACTTTTTCCCTTCTTTCTGTTGAATTGTAGGCTGAAGTTCCACATCATGAGCCCATTTCCCTTAATCCTAAAACAGAGTTTTCACATTTTAGATGGATACCTGACACATACTTCAGAGTTTAAACTATCTACTTGCCCACATTGCTATGTCTTACTATCTATTTGGCATGACAGAGATTTAAAAATAGAAGTTAAAAGAAATAATTGATGAATTACGTGCAATTATACTGAGTCCACTAACATCTGTTATGCCAAAAAAATTAAAATAGATGTAAACATGTCTTGGACTTTATTCCTAGAAGTAATTACTCTAAGTACCAAAAAGACATTATTTCTTAAAAAGTGCATTTTTGCTGACTGTGAAAGATGGAATATATAAATGTTTTTGCATGATTTTTAGTATATTTCTATATATATTTTTTATTTATTCAATATTAGTTTAAAGTTAAAGAGAGGGAGAATCATTCCAATAATTTTTATCTACCAGGTGGTCCTAGATATAAAACTTAAGATCAGCGAGGCCCCAATATTCAGAGTAAACATACACAAAAATCTTAAAAAGTAATTTTTTTTCCTAGGAAAAAACCTAACGGGACATTAGAAATTAATATAATTTCATTATATTTAATCTGTTTAATAATCTTTTAACTTTGAAGCAGTCTAAATTTTAGGAAACTTACCATACCCACTTCTTTCAAAGCTGAAGTGACAGAAATAACAGATCTCATCTGTTGCTTTGATGGAGAGCCACCTGAATCATGCTGTCCTGAAGGAGACATATCAGAATTCTTTACTCCTTTAGCCACCAACTGTAATAAAGAATTTAAACACCCATTGAGAAATGTATATTTGCATGAAGAGATCACTGTTTGTTTATGCACTCTATCCACAAGTAGTTTTTTTAATTCTTCAATTGTCATAATGCAAGGCAATGTGCTAGATGCTAAAAGATCAGTGGATAAAGAGAAACATCTCTGGCTTCAGATGTAAAAATAATTATGTGTCATGTAGTACTAAATAACTCCTTTCCACTGCATTAACGGTGTTTCATAAAATGATGATAAAAAACAAACTTTCCTAAAAAATTAAATACTAGTACTTTCACTTTAGTTTTAATCCACTACAACATTTGGTGGGAAGAAAAACATATTAATCTTACACTTCAGAAAAATGCTTCTGCAATTTCCGTAAGTTCAGTACAATCTTCATAAAGTCTGAACATCAGTCACACAACATAAGAGCCCTCATTATAAAAATGTGAACATACATGAGAATGGAAGAACTGATATATACAGCTAATAAAATTTATATCACTGAGAATACATTTGTTATAGTCACATGTGTGTTCATTTTATCTTGCCATTTAGACTCTAAATTATGTAAATTAAGATTCTGAAGCTTTAATAAATATAAGGAAATGCCATTTACAGGTACGATCATAGTAACATGACAACAAGTCTTCTCCCTACTTCTGACTTTTCTTCAAACCAGTAAATAAGAATTTCTGGTGAGTATACATATTGAATGCAATCTTTACTGATCATCTAGTAAGCATAAGGTAGTAACAGAATTCTAAATTTGGTCTTCTGGATTTCCGTTTACACCAATATAGGTTGTTTGAAAGAAGATGGACATATTAACACAGTATTGAAGGAGAAGAACAAAGTTCAAGGAATGACACTACCTGGCTTCAAGCCTTACTATAAAGCTACAGTATCAAGACAGTGTGGTATTGGTGAAAGAACAGACATGTAGATCAATGGAACAGAATAGAACTCAGAAACAGATCACACAAATATAGTCAACTAATCTTTAACAAAGGAGCAAGGGCAATTTAATGGAGAAAAGATAGTCTTTATAATAAATGGTGCTAGAACTGAACAACCACAAGCAAAAACAAACAAAAAAATGTATCTAGACACAGACCCTACACACTTCACAAAATTAACTCAAAATCTATCACAGACCTAAAAACTCCTAGAAGATAATATAGGAAAAAATCCAAATGACCTTGGACTTTTTAGGTAGAACACCGAAGGCATGATGTTAAAGAGAGAATATATAAAATAGATTTCATTAAAATTACAAACTTTTGTTCTGTCAAAGACGCTGTTGAGAGAATGAGAAGGCAAGCCACAGACTGGGAAAAATTATTTGCAAAATACATAAACACATAAAGGATTGCTAATCAAAATATAAAACAACTCTTAAAACTCAACAATAAGGAAACAAACAACGCATTTACTTACTGGCACATACATGGACATTCAGTGCTCAAAAAAAAAAAATGAGCTATCAAGTCATGCAAAGACATGCAGGAAACTTAAGTGCCTTTTACTCAGTGAAAGAAGACAATCTGAAAAGGATACATTCTACATGATTTCAACCATATGACTTTCTGGAAAAGGCAAAACTGTGGAAATAATAAAAGATCAGTGGAACCAGGGGCTAGCAGGGGAGTGGGGCTGGTGGGAGGGATGAATAGGCAAAGCACAGGGGTTTTTTAGGGTAGTGAAAATACTCTGTATGATACTATAATGATGAACATATGTCATTATACATTTGTTCAAACCCACAGAATGTACACCACCAAGTTTAAACTATAATGTAAGCTATGGACTTTGGGTGATGATGTGTCAAGGTAGGTTCATCAACTGTAACAAATGTACCACTCTGGTGGGGGATGTTCATAATGGGGGAGGCTATACCTCTGTAGGGGAAAGGGGTGTATGGGAAATCTCTGTACCTTCTTCTCAATTTTGCTATGAACCTAAAACTGTTCTAAAAAGTAGTCTTTATTAAAAAAACAAAAGATGAAGTACTGCTTTAATCCCATAGTTCAGTGCTGTGGAGAAAGTACAGTGATGTTTAAAATATATGATAAATGACTTTTAAAAAATTCTAGAGCTCACACAACTATTATCTCCTTGAAAGATTATGTAGAAATATTCTGAAACTTTATAATTGTCTTACTACCACAGAGTATATTCAAAATAGGTACCATAACTTGAGGGAATAAAAACAAGCTCCAATTAGATCTGAACAAATAGCCACATTTTTAGAAGAAATATGTTATTTCCCTAGATGGTTATTTTGAAGAAAACAAATTAATTTGGACATAAAACTGTGCCATTATTATTTAAATCAGTAATATCTTCCTTACCACATATCATATTTCTTAATTGTATTATACCAATTTACTTAAAAATGATTTCTGCTATTTCAATAAATAAATCTAATGTGATTTTTATGAGAAGACAAATATACAATATCTGATTAAAATTAATCAACATATTCAAAAATATATTAAGTGCCAAGCACAGTGCTAGATCTACATGGTAACTGTGTGAGTTGACAGATGTTACTGTGGTAATCAGTTCACGATACATACATATATCAAATCATCATGCTATGTATCTTATACTTACGCAATGTTATTTAACAATTATATTTCAGTAAAGTCAGGGGAAAAAACTCAGTATATTATAGACTAGAACTAATGGCAATAAATAATTCTAAACCAAAAAAGTAAAAGAAAAACAAAACAAAATGAATGACAATGCTTTTTCTCAAAGGATTACAAAGTATAAGAGAAAGGAGAACATAAAAATCAATCAGTATGTTACACAGAAATAAAAGTAGATGTGTGCTAAATAATCTGGGGAAAAACAAACAAAATAAAAACTAGAGAAAGAACTGTGTAAAAAGCCAGGATGGGAGATGGTGAGACCAACTTTAATAAAGTATCCAATTTGAATGGCCATTCATTGTTTAAGAAGTTCATAAAATACAGTTGAAGTAGGATAGTTCTAAACTCAAATTCCAAACGTCTCCCTTACTAGTCTCATGATTTTTTATTGTTTTTTATCCTCTCTAAACTTCGAGCTTTTTCTAAAATAGGAATGCTGTACCCATTGTCTCCTTGCTATAGGGATTAATAAACGTGATAATTTATGTAAGGTGTACAGCTGTGAGGCATTTGTTGTACCTAACAAATGGTAGTAATTACTATGATTTAGCAAATATTTATTTAGCTTTCATTAAATAAGGTCATTTGGTTTAAACACTAAAAGTCTGGTTTTAGTATCTGACAAAATGAAGAAACTTGCACAAAGCAAAATAAAAACAACAACTACTCATCTATGCAAAATTAAAATTTGAAGTTTTTGTAGTGTATAAGAATTGACACAGACATCAATAAGCAGCAGAAACCGGAAAGAAAATACTTTACATGATAAAATTTAAAAAAACGATATAGAGTAATTTAATTGTATGAATAATTAAACAAGAGAGATCATATAAACTTAACCAATTTCACTAAAGACCACCAACTTCCCTTCTCAACCTATGATACGATTTGCATTTATGCTTATAAAGACTATCTCAAAAGTCATTTCCAAAATTATTGGGAAGATGACTATGATAGACATATTAAAGAAACTTTTAATAAAAGAAAAAAAGTCACCTATATAGCCACTGCTCTAATACTTCATTTATCTATATGCTTTTATAATGATTAATCACATACATACATAATTCTTATACAGTTTAAACAGGGAATTGGCACAACTCTCTGAAATTGTAGACATATGGCCTAAGAAAAATTTTAAACATTTTGGGGAATATTTAGCAGGTTATGTCCTTAAAGAATGATAAAAGTCACATAAAGGGATTGAAATCCTTTCTCTTGACCTTATATTCTTTAGATATAAATTATAATAGAGATGTTTCTATATTAATCTCAACCTTAAAAGAAACCTAAAAATCTGTTTATTGATAAAGTGCTATGAGTTGAACAGTAAGAAACAAAAGATAATCAAATTTAGGAAAGTGTTGGGATTATTATACTAAGATATGGATGATCTCGACAAAATTCTGTTCACACTGCTTATCTTTGTACTTATAGAAGCAAATCTTTTAATGAACAGAAGCTATTTCAATGAAGAAAATACTTCACACATTACTATTAAAAACTTATTCCGTGTTGTACAAAAATCTGTATGACTGACTTATACATGGCTAATGACTGGTATACAGTCACAGGTATATATTTTATGATCTAAGATATCTGATCCAATGTTTAAGACACTGGCACTGCTGTAGTAATGACCGTCAGCAGCTTTCGGAAACGCTTGTGTTCTATAATAGAACACATGGTAGTTGCTCTCGGGGCTCCACTAAGCTTAAAAGATCAGAAGAAGCTGAAACAATGAAAAAGCAAAAAAACTCAGACATTTGAAATCTAAAGCGAAGAACAAAGACCAACAGAACATCTACTAATTCTTACAATTGATAATAAAACTAAGTCAGTTATTGAAAATTTAAAGGTAATTCAGTTAACTACTGAGACATGGTAATATTACTAGAAGCCAAGGAATACATATCACTAACCTATTAGTACAGTAGAACTTGGGCCTTCTGAGTAAACATCATATAACCTGAATGTTAAGGCTATTATTATTAAATGTTAACCAGATCTTGAGATAAAAGTTATCATGTAAAATTGCTTCTATTTTATCTGTCAATTGTACTATTTGCTGAAAATTAACCATCTTTGCCACTAAATCACAAAACTCAAAATTTCTCCAAAGAGACCAGGTTTATAAACACACGAACCTATCAGTTTACCTACTCTTGAAGCATACGAAATACAAATACTATTGCCGTTGTACATGCTGAATGATTAATAAGGATTTAATGTATGTTAGAAAAATATTATGAAATGGCCTGATTTCATATTTTTAATAGAGAGCAAATTCACATGTAATTTAATACAGTCTAAAGCATGGCCAAATTTTATCAAATTCATGCTGAACTTCTTAGAACTCTGTCTCTAAAAAACCAAAAATAGAAAAATATTTGTATATGAATAATTTTCTAGTATAATGCATTTATAAGAATGTCTAAGTGTAAGAACAGCACAAGGTCATCAGAAAGAGAAATGTTTCTGCCCTGGAGGAAGCCTACCTGTATGGCAGGTGCAAAGAACAGGACAAAGACAGAAACAGAAATGAAATAACACAAAACAGTTAAATGCAATTAAATGGGAACTCATCATATTCAAAATACACTCTCTGATCTAAGAAAGAATTCCTCTAATTCCATTTTTCATTGAATTTTAATTAAATATGTTGCTATACTTGTTAAAAATTGAGTATCTTTCTTATATATTTCACTCACAATATGAGCATATATGCTGGCCGAGAAAGTAAACACTGTATTATTTGGGAGGAAAAATCTATCATCATACATTAAAATTATTTTTCATATTAAAGTCCTATTTAGTATTACAGTTCTTACCATTAAATATGTCAGAGAAAAATTTATAAAATTGGGTTATACATGCCAAAGAATTAGAATAATTATGGCAGTGATTTTTACCATTTGTCAGATCAAAAATACTTTTGAGAATCCAGTGAAAGATATGTGGTCTTACCAAAGAAAACTACAATATACATACAAACTTTTAACAAACATTTCAGATAGTTTAGTAATGTTAACTCCAACTCTGAATACCACATTAACCATTCCTGAGTTAGAGTAATGGCCAGCAAGTAAATATTACATTTAGATTATGCTAAATTAGACATTTTGTTGAAATAATTACTTGATAAAATAACTTTAACCCATTTTCTGTAGATTAACCTGGACTTAAGTACATACATTATGAAGAGTATTTTTCAAGGTAATTTAGACAGAGCAACATTAGAGATCAAGCCTTTAATTTAGGAGATGAGGAAATAAAGGCCTGAAAATATTAAACCAGTTCTCCAAACAGGCAAATTAAGTGGCAGAGCTGAGAGTAAAAATCAAATATTCAGATTCCTAGTCTCATCTCGTGCACCAGTTTTACTGAGATATAATTGAAAATATCACTGTATGAGTTCTAGGTATACAATATAAAGGCTTGACTTACATATATTGTGAGATCATTACCACAGTAAGTTTAGTTAACATCCATCATCTCATCTATATACAATAAAAAGAAATGGAAAAAGAATTTTCTCCTCGTAGTAAGAACTCTCTTAAGGTTTACTCTCTTAACAACTTTCTCATATGCTATATCATATAGCAGTGTGTGCTACAGGCATCACATTGTACATTACATCTCTAGTACTTATTTATCTTATAACTGGGAGTTTGTACCTTTTGACCATCTTTATCCAATTCCTTCTCTCCCAACTCCGACCTCTGGTAATCATAAATAGGATCTTTTTCTATGGGTTTCCAGCCTCATTTTTTTCTTCACTATACCAGGACACATTCAGTAAACAAATGTATTCAGTAAACATTTTATGCATAATTCTGAAATATCATGAGCCACAGAAGTCTCAATTAATTTATTTGTATTACTATTCATCGGGTACCGTGCTGAACACTTTACATAGTGAATCAGTTAAAGTTCGTTGGTTGAAAGCAATAGAAACTAACTCTGAAAAAAGGGAGGAAGTGAAGGAAGGAGGAGGTGGCGGAACAGTAGCAAGTGGGATCACAAAAGCAAAAGGAAGCCCTCTTAAAAATCTGGGTAGCTTTATAGATCTAGGTGGCAGAAACTAATTCATGGTTTTCATGAGGTTCTCTTATTGGATTAAATAAACTCGAACTTCAAATCTTGTGATAGTCCGCTCAAGCTTCAAGTCCTGGGATAGAATTCTATTGGTCTACTTTAGAGGACCTGCCTATCCCTCAGCTAGAAGAAGTCTGGACACCTTATTTGACAGTTTTACCAAAAGAATACACAATAAAATAATTCTCCCAAGTGAAAATGAGTTGCTGGCCTATTGGACCTCAAAATCCAGGCTCGCTACCACAGTTTAATGCTGCCACCATAAAAATATTTCTGAAGAAATGTGAGGAAATACAAAGTTTTACCATACTAGCAACTATTATTATCTATCAGTAATACTGTCATAAAACCTATCATTTGTATGCACTTTAGAACTGAGATATATCTACCATTATAAAGGAGAAAACATATACAGAGAAAAAAGTTTTACACTGGTTTTACATAGCTTAGAAAGTAACTTTTAAGGGAGCTTTTCTTAAACTGTACTAGAAGTATATGAATGTTCTTGAAAGTATGTTGCATGAATATAATGAGGTCTATTGCAGCCTCTGGTAATAGAAAAGACTCCATTCCCACTGGTCATCTGAGGAAACAGAACAATGCTATTATGCAGGTACACAACTGCCCAGTAATAAAAGTATATAGTAAGAATGTAAAACACCTGCTCGCAGCTGAATCATGTTGGACACAATTTGTAAAATGCATTCATTGAAATATAAAACTTAACAGTTATTCTAAAGGTACTCCCCCCTCCTCTTCTCCTTTTACCTCCTCCACCACCTGTGAAATTCTGTTCCTGATGCTTAAGGAAAGTTAACTCCATGCTACAAAGACCATCAGAAGAGCGGCTTTAAAATAGTGGCCATCAGCAGAAGTAGAATCCTAATTTTTTTTCATGTTCTTAAATCCTTTGATGTCAAATAAATATATCTTGCAGAGATCTCTGAAACTGTTAATTTCCAGTAATGCCTGGAACAAGGAGCACGATTCCAAATTGAACTCATGATATGTCTATTTAAATGGATAAGATTGGATGTCGAGGCTAAGGATAAGAACATTCTGAGGTAGACAGAAATGGGGAGTGTATGGCAGGTCCAAAGAATAGGGCGAAGACAGAAATGAAACACGCAAAAAAGAGTAAAATGCGATAAAGGAAGAACTCGTCATATTAAACCACAGTCTGCGACCTAACCACAGGAAAGATTTCCACAGATATGCAGCCTGAACTCTGGGGATTTCTTTCACTCGTTCTCACGTAGCTGAACGTTTCTTTTATATTAGGAATCTGGGAAGAGAACTTCCCTGAATATTACATCAATGGGTAGATTAAAAAAAAAAAAAAATCACATTAACGAATAAACAAGACATCTGATAAAACTCCAAAAGATATTTCAGATAAAATCTGTAAAATATAGAGATAAAACTATAGTCCTTACTCTTTTACCATACATAACAGAGACATGACTAAAGTACTTCCATTAAACACAGGAACAAAATATTATCGCTATTCTTATTTAACATTTCCTAGAAGTTCTGGACAATGCGATAAGAACATAATAGTAATAAAAGGCACCACTTAAAGAAAGCAGGGGAAATTAAGGTGTGGTACATAAAAATAAAGACCTCGACACTGGGCAGATCCACATTCAAATATGTGTTCCGCACTTACTGGAAATGTCATCTCATCTAATTGTTTTACCCTTTCTACATCTGCTTTGTAAAGCTATAAAGGTTAAACAAAGCAATACATGTGCAGTAGTTATAATGTGCCTACCATACAATAAACTGTAGGAATTATTGTTATGATGTATATCAAGACTACCTGTCAATGATAGTCTCATGCTACAAACCTATAAAAATTTTATTAAAAATTGGTAGAATAGGTAAACTCATTGTAAAAGAGAGAAGCAAAAACCAACAACTTCTCCAAATATCAGCGATATTCTGTCAAGAAAAAAAAACCTATAAAAGCAGAAATGGAATTATAAACTATCAAGAACTAACCTTTACAAGAAATATAACCAGTATGAGTTAAAAATGATCAAAATTGTATAGGAGATATAACAGAAACAATGAGTAAATGTAGATATTTAGCATGCTCCTGGATAAAGACTTTATAAGCCTATCAGTTCTCCTTAAGCTAATTTGTAGGTTTAAGTTAGTATTGATAAAAATTCCAAAGGATTAAAAAAACACCAAAAATAATCCTAAAATGTATATGGTAAAGAGAGCAAATAACTAAGCATAAAAAATGTAAAAGAAAAATGAGGAATGAACATTATTAGAAATTAAATATTTTCTAAATCCATAATTATTAATGCAATATGGTACTGGCAGAACAGACAGAAAGAATGGAGCGGAAGGGAAACCCTGATACATATATGCTATAGGTTCATTCTTTAGTATATATAATAATTTAATATATCTTAAAGGTAGCACTATAGATCAGTGGCAAAAAGAAGTATAGCCATTAAGTGATGTTGGGACTTCGATTAGCTACTTGGAAATAATAAAAAAATAAAACAAATTAGGTTCTCACCTCAAATCAAATGCCCAAATAACTTTTATCCTAAAATTAATCATTCTAAAATTAAGAGAGAGAGACAGAGCAATAGAAAGAAGGAGAGCAGGGGAAGAGAAGGGAGAGGGAGAATGAATGACAATTAAAAAATTTAAAAAAATAATTACAAAATTATAATGCCTAATATACTACCCAGTAAGAGATACAAGCACGTTAACAAGACCAAGATTAAGAGTATGAGCTAAATCTTACATGCTCTTCCCATACTTTCTTTTCTCTCTCATATGCTTCCTTTCTCTTTCGTTCCAATTGTTCTTTTAATACAGAAGCACGTGCACTTGCTTGGGCCTGAAAATAAAAACAATCAACAAAATTAGTTATCAGGAAGAAGAGCGTAAGGTTTCTTTTTTTCAGGTCTCTAAAGATATTTACTTACTAGCCAAAAAAAGAAGTGTGTGTGTGTGTGCACGTGCGCTCGCACACATGCAGTGTTCCAGAATAAAAACGTTAGCTCACTTCATAGCTCCAGCATCTAAACCAGGGCTCAGCACACAGCAGCTGCTCCATAAATGTTTATTGAAAGAAAATAAATGCGAGTACATTCTAATGGAAGTACAAATGTAAAAATTTTAAACTACGATTATTATATACAAACTTCATTGATCTTCACAGAAATGAACCATTATGTTTTTAATTTTTAAGGTTACCTTTTTTCTTTTTAAGGTTACTTATGTGATGGTTTCATGCATTTGCAATGATTTCATCAAACTGATCTCTGTAATATGATATAAAGAGAGAAAGGCTATTTTTCAGAAACCAAAAAAGTTAGAGAAAAATGAAAAAGAAAAATTAAAGCAAGAGAATAAGATAATTTAACTATAAAAGACTTAAGAACACAATTCTCTATCTCAGGCTTCAATTTTCTCTAAGAAAACGATTTCTAGACTATACCTTAAGTGCTTCAACTTTTTTACGCCTCATGTCAGCCTCCTCACTTCCCTCTTGTCCTTCAGAATTATCCACTTCTTTCTGCAAAATAGATAAGCGAACCACTTAGGATAGAATCCCAAATTTAGAGCAGAGCTCTGTGAAGAGAATATGAATAAACTAAAATCTAAATATGTAAAATGGTAAACTGTTCAATTTCACTAATTTTCTCTCACAGCTACGTGGAAACACTTTACACTTACAAAGTCCTATGGACAATGGGAAAAAGATTATAAAGAGAATGACAGAAAAATGTACCATTTTACATGCCCATGGGTACTACTTATATTTTACTCATAGAATTCCTCGGCAAAAAATGGTCTTACAAATTTTAAATCATATAAAGAAGTTTACTTTATCCCCAAGTATAATTTCTGGCCTTTGACTTCCACTGTTTTCATCAGATTTTATTTTTTGTTAGTGGCACAGCACTTCTTTTTTTATGGTGGTATGGTGGTGGTGGTGGGTGTGTGGCACAGCATTTTTAATCTTTACTTATTACAATGTCATTCAATTACTTTTTTAAAAATTGATTTTTAACCTGCCTTTTCACCACGAAGTTTGGCTCTAATCTGTTGGCGCTCATTGAAATTCTGCAATCTTATTTGTCTCAGCCTTGCAAGATAAACCTACAAGAAGGAAAAAAACATAACATTTTAATGTAAAAGAAAAATTACCAATATTTTTACTCCTATATTTTTTTAAAAAAATTAAAATAAAGCAAAGTGTTAATCTGAATACAAGAAATAAAAGCTTTGAAATCTGGTTAATGGAAATGTAATATTAGCTTTCAAGTGTTTAATTTAGATCAACTTATTTCTGAAAAGAAATACATTATAATTACAAATTTTTAGTTTTATCAAAAGAAAAAATTAAACTCAGAATACTGAATAGCAGTTACGGGGCAAAATTATGACATAGATATGTCAGTCAAAATTCATTAACAGGTCCCTATACACCTACAAAATCTTCAAATAATTGTTAAGAATTTAAACCATGCAAGAAAGGAAGGCATTAAACTCAAAAATGGCTGTGACGGAGGTAGCGAACATGCGGGAAGCATACCTCTTCCTCTTTGTTTCTTGGCTTCCCTCCTCTTGAAGAGCTGGACCTGCCTCCATACATAGCTGCCAGGTTTTGCAGGAATCCCTGTTCATCATTTAATGTACTAAGTTTAAAGAATGACTAAGGCTACATCAGCATCTTACTTAGGAATATCCAGGTGCCACTTTATTTCTTTTGGCTTATACTGATAGTTCCTAGCTGATAAACTGATAACAAACCCTGGCATTTTCTTGTATCAATTTAACCAACAGATTCAGTGACAACAGAAGGAAGCAATTAAACCTCAAACATAATTATTCAAAACCAAGACCAGCTATGTTTTCATTAGCCACACATGTAAACAGGTTTTCAAAACTGTTTTGGAGGTTAGCTAAAACCCAAATCAAATTTTTTCTCTACAAAGGGCAATCATTTCTCCATGTTTGTTTCACACAAAATAAAAACACAATATAAAATATTTGAGCTTAAACTCTTTTTATTCAGCCACATCCTGTTACTATACTACAAATGATCATACCCAATCACAAACTAATTCATCTTTTAATATAGTTTATCTTATTAAAAATTAATATTCTTTAATAAAAGTATCAGATTGTCAAATTAACCATTTTCTCTTCCTTCAGCACACAACTATGCTTCACGTTCTTCCTAATTAAAAAAAATCCTCATTCCCACTTTCCTGCCTGTCTTTTTATCAGCTTGTTGAGAGCACACCTTTTATGTTCATCGCCTCCAATTTACCGCTTGCCATTTATTTTTTAACCCATTACAATCTGTTTTCTGATCCCGCTATGACTGAAAATTTTCTAAGGTTACCCATGACCGTTAGTTCACAATACAAATTTTGCAATTAAGATTTCCACTGGAAATTAGTTTGAACTAAATCTACTTAATTTACATAAGTATTTTTCCCCTCATAAAAATCATGTATGTTCACTGTAGAAAATTTATGAAATGGAAAAATATGAATCAGTCATAATTCTACCAACTGAGAAACAAAATTTAAGATTACCTTCCAAATTTTCTTCTATGCATATGTATGGATGGATATGTACACATTTATTTTTACAAAACTGTAATTTTACTGTATTCTGATTTTTTCACTTAATATTAATCAACATTAATATTCTGAGTTTCCACATTCAACATTATTAAAAACATTACTCTTAACTGACTATATAAAATTCATAACCCACTAAATAGTGAATTATGATTCACATACACACATATTCTTCTCTTTCAGTATTTAAAACAGCACCCTCTCCTGGGATCTTCCAATCTTCCCTATTTTTCATAGGCTTTTCTCTTCCTTGGCTCATTGCTAATGTCAATATTTTCTAGAGATTCGTTCTCTGGCCCTCCTTCCCTTTTCATTCTTAGGCTTTAACATATGTTGCCAATTCCCAAATCTAAACCAACCTTGCAGTCCTTTTCTCTTAAACTTTTGTATATAGGCAACTGACACCTGAACAACTCCATTCTTACATAGCACAGCTTCCTCAATTTATAAACCTAACTTCATCATTCTTTTTGCTATATGATCTTACTCCTACCTCACTTACTGCTCACAATTGGCCTCCCAAGTCAGCAGGCTGAGAGTTATTTCGCCTCTCTCCCATCTGCCAAATACAAATGACAACTAACCAATTCTACCTTCTAATAACTCCAGAATTCATCTCTTTAGTTTCTGCTTTAGCTCAGGCTCTCTTCTTTTGATTTCTGGATTTCCAAAAGGGCTTCCTAACTTATTTTACCTCTGGTCTTAAATCCCTCCAATCTATTCTCTACAGTCCAGTCAGAGTAACCTTTCCAACATTCTCCTTCACATCTAGCCCCAGATAAATCTTTCAATGGTTCCCATTACATTCAGAATACAACTCGCATTCTGTTGAATGGCAGATAAGGCATCTCTAGTCTCATTTCTGCCACTGCTCATTCATAAAGTCTACATGCAAGCCATGACAACTATTTGTGGTTTGTGGACAACCCCATGACCTTACTCATCTTAAAATGGCTAACTAATCATTTTCCAAAATGCAAATCAACCATCTATCATCTCGAAAGCCTTGCCCAAGCATTCTCTAGTGCGCTAAGTGTGACCTACCCATACCATTTCTTATACAATTATAAAAAATATATTTTTATGTAAATGCTCCCACAGGAGCACTCATCAGAAGAAGTCTACTACAATAGTGGAGAACGTGGACTGTGACAGACTGTGAAGTCTGGAAGTTCACGTATTCATCAATGCCTCCTAACCACTGCTGACCTTCAGCAAAATTACTTATACTTGCTTTAAGTCTGGCATAAATAATACCACCCATTTCATGGGTGTACCAGAACAAAAAGTATTGTTACATGCTCTGTCTTTCTCCTGTCAGCTTAACAAAAGGCTTCTGCCCACTTAGTTTCTTCCCCTCCTCAAGGAGATCTTGGCATTAGCTTATCAGTTACTTGAGCTTTTGAGATATAGGTCACTGAGTGGGGGAGGTGAGGGAAAACAAGAAATAGGAATGGCTGGGCAAAGATATGAGGTAAACTCTAAAAAAAAAAAAAATAGGAATATCTACAGAGTTACAGGAGAGTGGGTGGCAAAATGAGTATTGCTATAGATTTTATCTTCCCTTCATGGTATTTGAGAAATAAAAAAAAAAAATCTGAGTTACTCTGAAATAATCTTTTTAACATTTTAATATTTAACAAAAATCTTTTATCATTTTAGTTTGAAATATTATAGATTTACAGAAAGGTGAAAAGTAATATACAGAGAGGTTCTTTTATCCAGCCTCACCTAATTTTATCATCTTGCATAACTATACTACACTATCAAAACCAGGAAACCGGCACTGGTACAAACCATAAAGATTGGTTTCACCAATTATACACGTACATATTTGTGTATCTGTATTAATGCAATTTTATCACACATATAGCTTTGTGTAAGTAACCACCGCCATAATCAAAAAACTAAACTGCACCATTACTATAACACTTTATAGCCATATTCACTACTCCGATCCCTAATACCCGTCGACTATTAATCTTTTCTCCATCTCTAATTATATTTCATGCATTATATATATATGGAATCGTATAGTATGTATCCTTTTGAGACTCACTGTTTTTACTCAGTATTATTTTCCTTGCAGTCCATCCAAGGTATTAGATGCATGAATCAATGGTTCATTCCATTTTACTGCTGAATATTATACCATTGGACGGATATAGCATAATTTGTTCACACATTCATCCACTTTAGTACATCTGGGTAGTTTTCAAATTTTTGGCTATTAATAGTAAAGTTGCTAAGAACATTCACATACAAGTTTCTAAATGAGTATAATTCTTTTCTCTGGGACATAAGCCCCAAAATGGAATTACCTACTCTTGGTAGAGTAAATACATTTTTAGTTTTAAAAAGGACTGCCAAACTATTTTAGACAGTGGCTGTATCGTTTTACGTTTTTACCAACAATGTATAGGTGATCATTGTTGGTAAATGATCGGCCTCATCAGCATTTGGTTTTATCACTATTTTTTATGTTAGGCATTCTGATGTGTGTAGTAGGTACATTATTGTGATATAAATTTGTATTTTCTAAATGGCTAACGATGATAACCATCTTTTCATATGTTTATTTGCCATCTGTATATCTGCTTTAATAAAATGTTTAGCATGTCTTTTGCCCATTTTCTAAGTGAATTCTTTGTGCTTTTAATGTTGAGTTTTGGTGGTTCTTTATATATCCTAGATACAAATCCTTTGCTGAATATAGGGTTTACAAATATTTTCTCCTAATCTGTAATTTGCATTTTCTTTCTCTTAACAGGGTCTTTTGCAGAGCAAAAGTTTTTAATTCTGATAAAAGTTCAGTCTATCAAATTTTCCTTTTATGGATCATGATTTTGGTGTCAAGTCTAAGAACTGAATTCTAGGTTCTGAAATTTTCTTTCTCTAGAAGTTTTACAATTTTATGTTTTATATTAGAGCACATCTGTTTCGAGTTAATTATTTTATAAGGTGTGATGTTTACATTAAGGTTCATATTTTTCCCTGTATATGGATGTCCAATTTTTCCAGCACTATTAGAAAGACAACCCTTCCCCCACTGAATTGCTTTTGCTTCTTTGTCAATAATGGGGCATATTTGTAAGGATCTATTTTTCGTTTCTCTATACTGTTCCATTGATTTATGTATCTATCCCTCCACCAGTTACTACACTGTTTTGATTACTATAGTTATAAGTAAGCCTCAACATCAGGAAGGGTCATTATTCCTACTTTATTCCTCTTCAAACTTGTCTTGGCTGTTTTAAGGCATTTTTCATGCCATATAAATTTTAGAATAAGCTTGTCGATGTCTATAAAAAATGTTTGAGATTTTACTAGGAATTGCATTAAATATATAGATCAATTTAAGAAGACCTGCCATTTTTACTACATAGTCTTCCAATTCACGAACGTGGTATGATTCTCCAAGTATTGAGGTCATCTTTGATTTCATCAACATTTTGTCATTTTAATCATACAAATCTACATGCTTTGTTAGATTCTTTTAAAATTTTCTTTGGAGCAGATATAAAGGGTATTGCATTTTTTAAAATCAGTGTGCACTTGTTCTTTGTCAATGAATAGACAGGGAGGAGGCATGGGATAGATTCTTCCTCATAGCCCTCAGAAGGAACCAATCTTATCAACATGTTGATCTCGGACTGCTACTCTACAGAACTATGAGATAATAAATTTCTGTTGCTTAAGCCACTTTGTAGTGCGCTTTGTTACAACAGCCCTAGTAGATTAATAAACAGAAAATGCACATAAATTGCTTAATCTAATGTCTGACATTATACTCTTTCAACAAACAGTTGTTATTATTAAATTGTTTATTGTCTATCTCCTCTATTGGTTATCTTAAATTCTCTTGCTGGCACAAAATCTAATATATTAGAGTCAATAAATGTTTGTGTAATACTAAATAAATGCATGAATGAAATAATGAAATATTTACCATGTAACTGATCATTTTTAAAGGCATTTTTCCATTATAAATACAGAATAATTTGAGTTAAGTAACATTTCTCAAGACAAATAATACTCCATTATTTTTTATAAAATTCAGAAGTTAAAAAAAATTTTTTAATAAAATTTGAAAGTTTTTATGTTAAATTATTCAACAACAACAGCAAAAAAACAAACAAACAAAAAAATTCTTGTACATGTGTACTAGAAGGTATGTACAAAAATCTTCAAAGCAGAACTGGAACCAACCTAAATACCTACTGTCAGGAGAATTAATAATTGTGATATATTCGCCAACAGAATATTATATAGCTATACTTAACTACATGAAAGAATCTTAGAAAAATAATGTTGAAAGAAGAAAAGCAAGTCCCAATCTATATACAGTATATAATTTTTATAATGCTCAAAATAAGCAAAATAAAAAAATACATTGTATAGGCATATCTACTTAAGAGAAAAAATGTATTGAAATGATTCCACAAAAATGAGAAATTCAAAATTTAGGATAATGGTCACCTCTGAGAGAAAACAGAAGAATAGGTTGGGACAAGGGTTGCCAAATCTAGCCTGCCACCTGTTTTTGTATGGTCCATAAGCTAAGTGTAGTTTTTTACATTTTTAAATGGTGGAAAAAATGAAAATAAATATTTCATGACCACATGAAAATCATATGAAATTCAAATTTCATTGTGCATTAATAAACTTTTATTAGAACTCAACCTTGTTAATTCACTTACACAGTGTCTATGGTTATTTTTGTGCTACAATGTAGTTAGTAGTTATGACAGACACCTTATGGCTCTGAAAACCTGAATTATTTACTATTTGGTCCTTCACTGAAAAACATTTGCCAATCCCTACTGACCTTATATAGACTAAACTTCTTGTTAGTGTTTCACCTCCTAGGTATATTATTTTGCTTCATAATTTACACATATATTATGTATATTCTTTTCTATGTACCATTATATTTTAGAAGGATAATAAGGGAATAATTTTTAAAGAACTGAAAAAATAATCTTTTCAAATGAAGCAATTTAGTGTAACAGAACTAATTTACGATCAGGAGATTGTATAATAAGAGTCAGCAAACTATATAATCTTCAGCTGAAATCTAGTCTGCTGTCTGATTCTGTAAATAAAGTTTTAGTAGAACACAGCAACACCAACTTGTTTACCCTTTCACTACTATGGCAGGTTTGAGTAGTTACAACAGGACACCATATGGGTTGTAAAGCCTAAAATATTTACTATCTGCCCTTTTACAGAGAAGGCTTGCCTATCCCTGATCCACAAAATTATCGGGTCTACAAGTTTAACCTAAATTAAACAAATACTAACAGAGAATTTAAAAAGGAACAAACAGCATAGTCAAACAGTTGAAAGCATAATTTTAAAAGTCAGACACACGAGGCTTGGCTTGGATCCTGCTTGTGGACATACTATGTGATCTTCAGTAAAATGCTAATGACTCTGAGCCAGTTTTAAACCTGTAACTTTTGAATAAGAATTCTCATTCTAGAGAATTATAGTCAGGTTTAGATTCTCAGTAACTTTAGTTAATTTTTATTAATACTGTTCAGACAAAAACAAACCACTTGGGCTAAAGCTTTTCTTATTAGTTTCCCTAATCTGTATTTTTAAAAATTTCAGTGTTACCCAAACAGGGAAAATTCTGAATTACTACACAAGCATATGAAATCATTTGTAAAATCCATGATTTCTTTAAATTACGATTCAATCTACAACTTATTTCAATTCTAAATGCTTATGCACAGGTCAGAGACTTCAATTTCATTTACCATAGAAAAAATTTATGATTCATTAGAATTTCCCAAAGCAGTTAATAAGATGAACTGATCAAATCATTTAACTACAGCAGTTACCCAATTACAGAAGATTAATCTTTAGGATTCAGAACTTAATTTTAACTGTTTAGGTTTGTTTATTTATAATGTGATTTTTAAAAGTATTAGAAAACACATATTAGGTTTAATATATCTGTCACAATCTCTTTAAGATTGCTTCTCTTCATTAGCAAAATGGAAATTCTGTGAGTGGTTATTAGGATAAATCACTATGTAAATGTATATACATTTGCAAACCGCACAAACAAATCATGAATATTAATATTTATCAATAGATAAGTATTATGTGCTACCTTAAATTACTAATGTTGATGTATTTTTCTTCAAGAATCAGGGTTATTATATCCATCATTATAGTGTGCTATAGAAAGAGCTCAGCAGAGAAGCGAAAGTTGTCACAGCCCAAAAATACACAGTAATGACCATTATAAAATTAGTACCCACATATTATTCCATTCCCTCTTAACACCAGTTTCTATTCACATTCATCACATCAAAGTCTCTGTTGGTAAATCTCTTCCTGATTGTTGGATGTTGTAAATATCTGACAATATAACATACATTTAACACCAACTGACTGACAAAAATAAATTGCAAATCTTGCCAAAGATAAAGGATTTCATGAGGATGATGACAGTGATATTAGAAAATTGCTCAGATCACATGTAAAATCATCTACAAATACAACAGAATTAGAAAAGTGAATAAAAGAAAATTACGAAGAATTATGATGTTGGTCTTTCAAAATATTTTGGGTATTAAAAAATTAGGTAAAGTTTTCATTAACCAATGTCACCATAATAAATTTTTAAAAATTAAGTAAAGATCTTTGGAAAACTGCCAAAGTGTCTGCCAGTTTTGCATAAAATAGCTCTCTTTTATAATATAGTTATGAATGTAAAATATATAAAAACAAGAAGTGAATTAGTGTAATTAGTACAATTACATTAAACACACCAGTTAAAAGACAGAATTTATTAGAAAGGATTTAAAATTATCCACACAAACCAAGAGAGATTCACTACAAAAAAATCATTACAGGTAGATTAAAAGTAAAAGGATGGAAAAAGATATACCATTCAAACACTAACCAAAAGAAAGTTGGGATGGTTATATTAATATCAAAGAAAGCACACTTCAGAAGAAAAAAAAAATTGACAAGAATGTGACACAGAGACTCTAAGGTGGCCTCCATGATCCTTCCTCTTAAGATTTACATCCTTGTGTAATCCCCATCCTTTGAGTATGGGGAGGAGATGTGACTGCTTCTAACCAATAGAATGTAGCAAAGGTAATAGGATGTCATTCCTGTAATTTCAGCAATATTATATTATATATCATTCTGTTTTGCTAGCACACTCCCACCATAGGCTACCCTTGCTCAGTGAAGTACGTAGACATGTAGATAAGTCCATGTGGCAAGGAACTTCAGGCAGTCTCTAGAAACTGAGGGAAACCTCTGGCCAACAGCCAGCAAGTAGTTGGGACCCTCATTCATCAAGCCAG
This sequence comes from Pteropus alecto, assembly GCF_000325575.1. Classification (NCBI taxonomy): domain Eukaryota; kingdom Metazoa; phylum Chordata; class Mammalia; order Chiroptera; family Pteropodidae; genus Pteropus; species Pteropus alecto. The sequence continues at coordinate 17,272,192 of NW_006431918.1, read as the reverse complement.
AAGGAAATGAACTGTCTCACCAACATGAATGAGTTTGTAAGTAAATCCTTCCTGAACTGGGTCTCCAGCCAAGTAAGACCTTACGAAGAGGACCTAGCTAAGCTGTGCCAAGACTTCTAACCCACAGAAACCATAGGTAATAAATGTCTGTTGTTAAAAGCCACTAGGTTGTGGTAATTTGTTATACTGCAAAAGAAAACTAATACAAGAAATAAAAAAAGAAATCACACACACAGACACACAAACAACCCTCAAAACTCTAAATGAACTCTTAAAAAAAAAAAAAGGAAATATTTGACAACTGCAAGGATAAATAGACAAATTCACAATTATATTTGCAGACTCTGACACTCCTACCCCAGTATCAAACAGAACATAGACAGAATTTCAGCAGGGATCAGGAAGTACTGAAAAACGCCATCCATTAAGAGGATCTAATAGCAACTTATATAATACTCCATCTAACAAAAGCAGAATACACATTCTTTTCAGGTGCATAAAGAACATTCATGAAAGATAGATCATCTTTGATCAAAGTACGAACCCTAACAAATATAAAAGGACTGAATGAAATTCTATGTTCTCTGATGTATGTTCTCTGACTATAATAAAATAAAACAAGAAAACAATAACAGAAAATAGGAAAATGTGAAAACACTTGAAAATTAAACAATGCACTTTCTAAGTAATATATGCACCAAAGAGGATGCTTCAAAAGAAATAAGAATATATTTTGAACTGAATGAAAATGAAAACATAACATAGCAAAATTTGTGGGAGTGAACTAAAGCAGGGCTTAGAGGGAAATTTATAGAATGAAATACCAGTATTAGTAAAGAAAGAAGGTCTCTACTATCTCAGCTTCGACCTTAAAAGACTAGAAAAGAGCAAAACAGATATCAAAGGAAAATAACACTGACAATGTACTAATGCCACTAAATTATATATTTTAAAATGGTTAAGACAGTAAATTTTATATTATGTGTATTTTACCATAATAAAAACCTAAAGGTAAAAAGTAAAACTATAAAAAAATTTTAAAGAAAAAAATAGGAGAAAATCTTTGTGACTGTTGGATAGGCACAGAGTTCTTAGACATGACACCAAAGCAAAATCCATAAAGAAAACTGACAAATTGAACTTCATCAAAGTTAATACCTTTGCTTTCCAAAAAATACTAAAAGAATGATAATTCAAGCTGAAAACTTGAAAAAAACATTGGCAAATCACTTATCCAATAAAAGACTTGTATCTAAAATATAACGAACTCTTAAAGCTAAACAATAAACACCAAATGGACAAAGTACTTAAAGAGATCCTTCTTTAAAGAGGTTATAGGGATGACAAGTACATGAAAAGTCATTCACATCATTAACACTAAGAGAAATGCCAATTAAACCACAATAAGATACCCCTATACATGGATTAGAAGGCTAAAATAAAAAATACTGACAATACCAAATGCTGATGAGGCTGTGAAGCAAATGGAACTCTCATATATTGTTGATAAGAATACAAAATGGTACAAGTTCTTTGAAAAATGATTGACATTTTTTTAAATCAAGTTAAATATACACTTACCATACGATCAAGCAAACCCACTCCTGGGTATTTACCCTAGAAAAATAAAAACACTCATACAAAAACTTGTAAATGAATGATCAAAGCAGCACTATTCAACAACCCAATGCCCTTCAACGGATGAACAAATAAACTAATTGCAGCATATCCATACAATGGAATACTGTCTGTTACAAGTCATTGAGTTGGCTCTGACTTCTGGCTACCTTATGAATGAGTGACCGAATGGCCTCTTTTATGGAGTCAATCTATCTCATATTTGGTCTTTCTCTTTTCCTGCTGCCTTCTATTTTTTCCCAGGATTGTTGTCTTTTCCAAAGAATCCTGCCTTCTCATGATGTGCTCAATACAGGATAACTTCTGTTTTGTTATATTTGCCTTCAGCAATGTTTCCGGCTTAATTTGCTCTAGGGCTCACTTTGTTCCTCCTTCTGGTGGTCCAGGGTATCCACAGAGCTTTCCTCCAACATGATAATTCAAATGAATCAATTTTTTTCCTCTCAGCCTTCTTCACTGTCCAACTATTATATCCATACACAGCAATTGGGAATACAAGGATCTAGATGATCTCAGCCTTGGTCTCTAATGACATATCTTTGCTCTTAGTAATTCTTCCATTGCTGCCCTTCTACATCTCAGCTTTTTCTTCATTTTGGCTGCAGTCTCCATTAGAACTGATGACTGAAGCAAAGTATTTAACCTTTTTGATATCTCCACTGTCTATGTTAAAGTTGTATATTTCTTTGTACAATCATGATTTTTCCTTTGTACATTTCATGATTTTTGCCTTCTTGATGTTCAAATACAGTCCTACTTTGGCACGTTCTTCTTTCATTTTCATCAGAAGTCATTTCCAATCATTGTTATTTTCTGCTAGAAAGATGGTGTCATCTGTGGATCTTAAGTTATTGATATTTCCTCCACCAATTTTCACTCCTCTTTCCTCTGAGTCTAGCCCAGTTTATAGTATATGTTCTGCATATAGATTAAATAAATAGGGAGATAAAATGTACCCTTGTCTATCGCTTTTGCCTATAGGAAACCATTCTGTCTCTCCATATTGTGTTGTGACAGTGGTTTCCTGTCACAATACAAGTTATGCATTAGGACAATCAAGTGCTAAGGGAAGACCCTTTCTTTCTGAGCAATTGATAGTTTTTCAAGATCCAGGCAGTTAAAGGCTTTATTGTAGTCTATAACACACAGACTAACCTTCTGAAATTGTATGGAGTACTCCAGTATGCAACGAATGTTTGTGATTAGATCTCAAGTGTCTCTTCTTTTTCTGAATTCAGCTTGAACATCTGGCATTTCTCGCTCCATATAAGGTAAAAGAAATCTTTGTGGCATCACCTTGAGCATCACTTTGTGTAGGAAATAAGAGCAATGATCTTATAATTTTTGCTTTCCTTGACATCTTCTTTCTTAAAAATTGAGATATATACTGAACATTTCTAGCCTGTAGGCCACTGTTTTGTTTACCATATTTGTTTCCATATAGGATTTTGACAGATTCAGTCTCTGACAGTCTCTGTAGCATGAAACAATGGATTACTACTAACCAATAAAAGCAACCAAAAAACTACTGATACGTGCAACAACTTTGCTTGAATATCATTAAGGTGAACGAAAGAAGCTAATTGCAAAAGGTTATAAACCATTATGCAAATGTACACATACATATAATGTAAGACATTCTTGAAAAGAGAAAGCTACAGTAATGAAGAATAGATCAGCGGTTGTCAGGGTGTTAGGGGTTGAGGGAGAGCATGACTATACTGAGAAAGAACATAAAAAGTTTTTGGGATGATGAAATTGTATCTTGATTGTGGCAGTGATTACATGAATTTATATATGTGTTAAAATTCATAGAACTGGAAAGAAAATGAAGTTAAATCTTCCTGTACAATAATTTTAAAAATAAAAAGAAATTTTTAGAAAAATGAAGTGCCAATGCAACATCTAGGAACAATGTTCAGAAGGCAGCTAGGTAAAAGTTAGGAGAGTAGTCTGAGTAACTGAAAAAGGTTTTGAAGTCATCAGTCCCTGGTAGAATAAGTGAGATCATCCCAAGATATTATTTACAGTGAGAAAATAACCAAGAATAGAACTCCAGAAAATACAGACATTTAAAGACAAGAATCCTATAAGAGAAGATATTAAGAAATAGTAATCAGAGAAGTAAAGAATAAAGAAATTTGAAGTAGGAGCTCATAAGATCAAATGTCACAGAAAGGTCAAGTAAGTTAAAGATTTAAAATATTCATTATATTTGGAAAGATGGATATTGGTGACATGTTTTTCAATATGACTATGTGGTGATAAGCTGTGTACATGAATGGAAAACTGAATAGTAGGTAAGCAACCAGAGACAGCAGATGCTTCATTCATTTGAGGCGTCTGGTTATAAAGAGGAAGAAAAGGACAGGACAGTGACTACAGAGGAATGTGAGAAACATAAATATATTTATAGGCTATCAGGGGGTACTAGTAAAGAAGGAAAGTTCAGAAAAGAGAGGAAACAATTGAAGGTCCTTAAGTAAACAGAACTGCATAGAAGAAAAGGAAACAAAAGTGTGAGGTATTTAATATCTCTATACCTCAGTAAGATGTAAAATGGAAATAAAACAGAATGTACCTCGGGGCGCTATTGTGAGAATTAACTGAGTTAATATAGGCAAAGAACTTAGAACTATGCCTGACATTTAGTAAGCACCCAATAAATGATGAATGTTAACAATTATCAGTATTATAATTATCAAATTGGATGAAATGAGAAAGATTACTTTTGAACAGAGAAAGTTATGTCCTATGAGACTGGAGAAAATAAAGAAAGATTGGGTACTATGATGAATAAATTATAAGTATGGAGGCAGAAAAGCTGAGGAAATGTGAGTTTATTAAGCTTAATTTTCTCTGTAAAGTAATGATTACCTTTAAAGAGAATGAAGGACAAAATCATTGTGGAAAATTCCCACTGTGGGCAATGGGAGAAGCTTTTGACCATGAAGATACAAAAAGATTACTGAGTAGGACTGACGGCTTGGCAGAAACCAGAGACCATATACTGATCTGATATTAATCATCATAGCTTTAATTTTCCCCAGCAGTGTTCAGAAGCTTGAATATAAAAATGGTCACTAGTTAAGTTACACATAATAAGGAGGGATATATCTACTCAGTTAAAGGGCTACCTAGGGAAGATAGGCTAGTCAATTATAACGGTATTCATATAAATGAGTAAATTTAATTTTCAGGCTATTCTGATGAGTTTAAAGACATCTCTTTTGGAAACTACACAGATATCCATCAACAGAGAAATGAATAAATAAATTGTGATACATCCATACAAGGAAATATGACTCAAGAATAAAAAAGAACAGACATTGATACACATCAGCCTGAAAAAGTTATATACTGTATGATTGATAAGTTTACATGAAATTCTAGAAAAGATAACACTATCTAGTACAGGAAGCAGATCAGTGGTTGCCTACAGTTAGTGGCAGACTGATTGTAAAGGGGTGCAAGGAATTCCTCCCAATTTTATTGATATATAATTGACATACGACATTGTATTAGTTTAAGGTTTTAGAGTACATGTATATGTCGAGAAATGATTAACACTGTAAGTTTAGTTAATATGCATCATCTCACATAGTTACAAATGTTTTTTTTTCTTGTGGTGAGACAAAGAAATTTAAGAAATGATGGAATAGTGCTATTCCATGATTGTAGCAGTGGTTAAATTACTATATACATTTGTCAATCATATTGCGACATATGCTTAACGTTGATGAATTTCATTGTATCATATCATATCTTAATAAAACCAATTTTTTAAAAAAGTTCTTGTTTGGAGACCTGGGTATGTTCCACTATCATGTATGTTGCTACAGACAGCACTTAAAAGTAGCTCTTTCACCTTGCCTAGTCTACTGTCCCTAAATGTAGTCCCTAGAATTATAGACAAAGGGAGGGTGGTAGGCAGAATTTTAAGAAGACTCCCAAAGTTTCTTGCCATTCGTCCACATTCAACATGTTTACAAACCCTTCATAATCTCCAGGACTGTTGATAAGATGGATTTGACCCCCCATAATTATGTTATGTTAAATGGGATGACTGACATTAAAATAATGGGATTTTCCAGTGGGCCTGACCAAATCACATGAGCTTTTTAAAAGCAGAGTTTTCTCTTGCTGGTTGAAAAGTTATAGTCAGGAGTTTGAAACATGAGAGGAATTTGATACATGGAAAGTTCTTTGTTGCTGACATAAAGGAGGCCACCTGCAAAGACCTAAGAGTGGCCTCAGAATTTAGAGTGGTCCCAGTCAAAAGCTAGTCAGACAATAGAGACCTTAGTCCTACAGCAGCAAGGAAGTGAATCCTACTAACACTCTGAGGAAGCACTGAAGAAGATCTTGCCCTGGTTGAGCCTGCAGATGAGGATACCTTGAGTTCAGCTTTATGAGACCACCAACAGAAGACCCAGTTAAAACTTGCCAGATTCTTGACCCACAGAAACTGTGAGCAATAAATTTGTGTTGCTTTAAGCCACTAAATTTATGGTAATTTGTTATATAGCAACAGAAAACTAATAGAGGCATATTTTAAATAGTACCTCTACCTCATCATTAAAAAGTTACAGTTTAGAACTTAAAATGTGTGAGGCATTTTATACTTCCCACAGTTAACCTCAGCCCTCAGTTCTATTCACTGGCTCACATTACTAGTGTATATATTCAGCATTAAATTATAAATTACTCTAGATAAACTATGTCTAATTAAGCTTTAATTAGGTTACTTTTAATTAACTAACCTATCACCAACAAAGTTTTTTTTAAAAAAACTGCCCTGTTGTTAAATTAGTGAATAAAACAAGTAATATATGATGCACATACCCAAATATACTAAAAAACAGAAATTCTTCACTCTAGCCACATCTTTCTAAAGCAAAGTTTTATGTATACATTTAGTCATCTAGGGAATAAAGAAATTCTACACAGTTTAACAAAATTAATCTTGGAAACTCATAAAAAATCACTGTCAAGATGCACTGCTGATCTGTACTGCATATTTTTTTGAATGATAACACAACGAAATGAAAATACTAATTTCTGATTGCAAGATGGCAGAGTGACACTGTAGCCTATCCCCTTACAAAATCCTAGAATAGAGAAGTGGTCATTTTAAATGAATACATATCAGCACTCAAGAACAAGCAAAGCTCTTGGTAGTCTCAAGAACAGAAGAAATCCAGAGATAAGTACACAAAATCAGTTTAAAGTAAGAAGCTTTACAAGCAAAAGCATGTCAGAAAGACAAATACCACAGAAGGTATGAGCAACGCAAAGCACATTCTAAGGCATGGTGGAAGCTAAGAGCATAAGAAGGCCTAATAGCAAACAACAGTGGTTACAATAAGAGGGTCACCTCCAGCACGCTATCTATCTCTACAAAGCAGAGTCAGTTCCCTTCAGATAGAAGAGATAAGAAAGAACTTAAGAGTGAAAAGATAGGCCAATGATCTGGATAACTGGTACTACCTAGGAAAAATGAGAAACTTGTAAGTTCAGAAAATAAGGTCTCAAGGTATTTGCTTGGCAGAATAGCAATATGTCCTAGCCATCCTCTACTCTCACTGAAAATGGTGCAGAGGGACAGATCGGTAGAGACCTGTCTCCCATCTTGTCGAGTGATCAAACAAAGGCAATGAATAATAAAATAGACACTCCCAAACATAAACACATCATCAAGAACACCAAACAGTTGAGGAATGCCAACACTATGAAATAGATAACAGTTAAAAATGGAAGAAACCGAGGTAACATAAGCAATAGCACACTAAGAACAAGATTTTACAATAACTTTGGTATCAGAGAAATGAGAACACGATCAAGGAGTTTTAGGGGAAAAATAACTAGAATTGATGGACATGAAGATACAAGTTTCTAAAATTATAAGAAACTCATTACATGGGCTGATTAGCAGCAGAGTAGACAAAAATGAATATATTAGTGAGCTGAAATTCAGGCCTAGGAATCCTTCAAAACAGTAAAAAAGAAGATTAAAAAAGAATGATGTAAGAGTACAGAAAGAAGGATATTTGATGCAGAGGTTTCAATCTGTCTAGTGGAGTTCTCTTAAGGAGAAAAAGAAGCAGCAGTGTTTGAAGAAATATTGAGAATATACCAAAACTGAAGATAAGTACTCATGTTCAAAGTATCCAGTTAGAGCCTGAGTTAAGTCAATAAAAAAACCCTGAGAAATATTCAAGTGAAATTTTCAGAACATCAAGGATAGAAAAATAGTCCTAAAAGCTATCAAAGAGAAAATAAAAATCCCTTAGAAAGAAACATTAATCAGAACATCGCATGTCTTATTAGTAACAAAAAAAGAAGATAAGGCAGTATCTTCACAGTGGTATCGAAAAGAATTTCAAACTTATATTTCTTTATCCAGCCAAGTTATTATTTAAAATTTTCAACTGTAGCCATGATGGAGTAACTGGGACTAGATCTACTCTCCTACCTTGAACAACTAAAAGTCTGAATAAAATAAATGAAACAATGGTTTATCAAACACTAGACAACAGGCAGCACAGGACAGTGATCTTTGAGAGATAGTAACAAGTGAGGTCAGCCCAGTAACTGTCCAACTTACTGCCTGGCAAGAGTTTCCAGTGTGTAGCATGGGTCCCCAAACAGAACTGAGCAGTTTCCCTGAGCTCAGAAAACAGCAATCAGAGCTTGGGAAGTTGAAGATCACTAAAATTTGTAGGACAAAGTACCAAAGGAGAGTTGCATAGATAGTATAGTAGAGGGTATCCGCTGAGTGTTTTCTCTGAGTCTCCTGATGAATGACAAGCAGCATAATATCAAAAATACCTCAGGATCACTTAGGGCTGGGGATATTTCATTCTTCCAACAGTCATGGTAGAAAGACTTCCATATCAACAGGTTCTGCCTCAGCAATGGGCCAAATTAGTTCTAGGCTAAAGGCTATTCTGGACCTGCCTAGTAAAGCTTAAAAGTAGGCCTCGAAAGACTCAAACTATTTCCAAGTAACTTAAAACTGCATCCCAGAATAAAAATCTGACATATTTAATTACCCCTCCCCGCCCCCCGCCAAAAAATATAAAATAAAATCCACAATGCCTGGTATCCAATTACTAATTACCAGGTATATAAAGAAGCAAAAAAAGATGACCCAATTGAGGAGAAAAATCAATCGGCAAACACAGATTCAGAAATGACAAAGATACCAGAATTAGTAGATAAGGTCATTAAAACAGCTGTTATAATTATATTCCATATGTTTAAGAAGGTAGAGAAAAGCATAAGTATTATAAAGAGAAAGTTTGAAAGTATAAAGATGATCTAAATAAACTTTAACACAGAAAAAAGACTAAAAATAAACAAACAGAACATCAGTTAGCTGTTGAGGGAGCATCACATGGCCTAATATATGTGTGCTGAACATCCTAGAAGGAAAAAGAGAGAGGAGAACAAAAAAACACTTTTTGAAGAAATAATGGCTGAAATTTTATAAATTTGATAAAAATTATAAACCTTCAGATCTGAGAAGCTCAAAGAACTCCAAAATAAACACAAAGAAGACTACACCAAGTACAGAGTAAACAAATCACTTTTAGCAATGAAAAAATAATGTTAGAAACAAAGTTAAAAGCTATCAGAGAAAAAAAATGATATATAGAGGAAAAAGATAAGAATGACAGCAGTTTTCTTGTCAGGAACAGACATACCAGGAGATAAGTGGAGACGTATCATTTAAGCACTGAAAGAAAAAAAACAACTTTCAACCTATAATACTATACCCAGAAAAAATTTTTCGAAAAAAGCAAAATGCTTTTTCAGACATACAAATGCTAAGCAAATTTGCCAACACACCACCACTACATATTATCATTTAACAGCGAGGACAATAAGGACATTTACCAGAAAATTTTGGAATGTTTCTCTCCAAAAGGATTACCAGAAAGTATTCTCCAGCACGAAGAAAAATAAACTGAGGAGAAATTAGTATGATGTAAGGAATAATGATGAGGAAAGAAATCTATAAATCTTGATAATTCTAGTAATTGCTTTAAAATAAGTTAAATTAAAATCTATAACTAAAATTCCAGATGCTATTAACATGGGAGGTATGAGTTAAAGGAGAATGCCGGAGGTTTTCTACTATCTACAGGAAGGATACAAACACAGATTAATTCCAGATTTAGAAAAGTAAAAACTGATCTGTGTTAAAAATATAAAGGGTAACCATTAAAAAATCTAGCTATCTTTCTATGACATTATTTCAAAGAAAAAAATATCCTAAATTGTAATAATTACATTAACTCACAAAGATATCACTTATGAACTTGTGTAGATATAAGTCTAATCAAAATATATTACCACATAATTGACCTATTTCCTATGTGAGCACGATGCTTTATGCGGTGCTGAGCTAATAGAAAAAAAATATCAGTTGTTCTGTGGACAAAAGGTCAAAAAGCAGTTGTGCACTTCTATAAGTCAAAACTATTAAGAGTTTTAACTATTGAAATGATTATCTAAAAACTGTTAATATTTTCTTGGATACGTGACTTAATTTAGTTAACTGGCATAATTAGAGGCTTTAATACACACTTTGTTTCTAATTTGCTTTAAAGTAAATGTGTAATTACTCATATATTTATCCAAATGTTTATTTCTCATTTTTCTTTAAATTCTCTGCTACTTGAACTTAAAAGCATTTAAAAACCAAAAGCATATGGGGTGGGGGGTGGGGAGAATGAGCAATGTAGGAACTTATTTATTCAATATAAATATCTTGATTGCCATACCTACTCCAACTCTTTTTAAAGGAAAGATACAGCTGTGGACTTACTTCCAATGAACAAAACCAACAAGAAAATTTTACCCTTGATATAAAAGATTTAAATAAGTCAAAATACATCACAATTTTATACTCTAAATGTTTAGAGTAAATGTTTGGAAAAGATTACAGTTCTTTTCACTTATACCTACCTTATTCCAGACCTTTGCTTTGAATACAATTATGTTCAAAAACCTCAAAAAAAAAAAAAAAAAATCATACCATGTGCCCTTCGGCTCGAGCTTTGTTCTGCCTCGCTTCCTGTTTTCGCTGTAAGAATTCTTCCACTTGTTTAGCTCTTTCCATAGCTAGCTGCCCCTTTTGCCTAAGTAATGTGGAAAAGAGCAAAGTCAGAAATTTTGAACATTAAATATTCCAAAAAGTTACAAATTATACTTATTCTAAATACTTTCTTTGTTACAGAATAAGAAGGCTGATATGAAATAAAATATTCCTCTGGAATAAAGAATTACCTACATATATATTAGTATTTACTACCTAAATCAAATTCTTTGCTATTTTAAATACTAGTAAAATCTATGCTTCTATTCCAATCTGAACAAGAAGGTTACCCATACATTTATTTACTCTATTATACTTATAGATACATAAAATTATTTTAGACTAAATTACAGAAGAATCTCAATAGCTTCCAAGGAGTTAAGCTTATTTCAGAACTTTGTATAAAATATATCTAAGATTCTTCTTTAATCAGTATTGAAGTAAAATTGAAGCAGTATAATAGCAATTTCAAAAATGAACAAAACAAAAAGTTTGTGAAATTTCAAAATTACAGTAAAAAGCAATGTCTGAATTCCTTGAATATTAAAACTATTAAAAAGTAAAATAGATACATTAGGTGAAAATTAATAGCTCAATTACTTCTTTTAATCTTTTCCAGTTATATTTCTGTATCTTTCACTGACAATTATGAACGGACGTAAATGTGATTCTAGACTAAAAGTAAAAAATATTAATAACAAACTTTTATTGAACATCTTTACATATATTGGTCCTATTAACACACTAAGTATAGGAGACACAAAAATAAATACAAGCCAGCCCCAGTAATCACAGAACTCATAGTATAGTATCAACTGCAGTTAATTTTGGAGGTAAAGAACAAAGATGAGCAAGTTACTGCCTGTGCTTCTACTTGGATTTTGGCTACTAAGGCACACAGATTTCTTACAGCCCTTCTTTCGGACCTAAGCTGTGCTCTAAAAAATACATGAAATAAATGCCTTTTGTCTTCCAGTAGGTTTAAACACTTCCTATTTTTATGTCTCAATCATTTCTTTTACATGTTTTACTAACCACTAACTGGGACATAAAAATATTTTAGAAAGGAAATTAAGCTGTAAAAACTTAAAATCTATTTCACCACAAAGCTATGAATGATTGTGGCCTAAGGTTTATTTACCTTTACCTTATGTGACACTTAAAAAATTCTTGTTAAATTTCCATCATTGGAATTTTCTAGGATTAGGTAAATCTCTATAGCTGGTTAAGAGCTTTTAATATAACTCACAGATATGTCTAGGTAGCTAAATCTGAATCTAGTTCACATCACCAAATTCAGAAATGCATTCCAGTCAAGCCATGGTAGCTTGAGTAAATCAAGGATAATGAACAAGAAATTTGTTTATGCCTCGGTAGTGCACATGTGCTATCCTCAACTAGTCATATTCTGTACTGCATAATTCTGAGATTAATAAAGTACATCTGGACTGGATGTAACATATGTCCTTCATATATCCAAGCAAGGCTATATTCTGATCTGTTAGAGCCCCATTTATATAAAGCTGGGTCTGAAAAGGGCAGACAAACTTTCAGAGGGTACAATGCTCAGATATGTCATCTGTAACTATATGTCTACTGGTAAGGCTCTTTTGGAGGGTCCTAGAAGCTTATACCACCATCTATAATTAGATAAAATTCCAATCTCTCTGCTGTGTGTCCTGATTGTATCGACTTCCTTCTCTAACCTTTATAGAAGTAGCATGTGCTAGATTTCCCATCCTAAGATATTATGTCCAATGTCTGTCAGTCTGAACCTCCAATTAACATGTTAATACAACAGTTGCACAAAATTATGTTACTAAAAACCTGTTCATAGTATAACTGCTTTGAAATACAGATTTTTCACACCATTTATGTATACATAACACTACCTGTTCTATTCATTTATATTATCTTTAAGTTTTGCTTCACCGAACAGCTTTTTCCTAAGCTGGCTTAAATAAGCCAGTTTACATAACTGGCTGCTTTCAATCACCAGCTTAAAACAAGTAGCAATTTTTGCTTAACATTATTTCTTTATTCCTCTATTAAACAAATACTGAGTGCCAACTATTTGACAATATTTATTCCCATCTTCGAAAATATAAAGATGTATAAAATAGAGTTCTGGGAATGCGAGGTTGGTTGGTTCAACATACTAAAATCAATTGGAGTAATATACCTTATTAATAGAATAAAGGAAAAAATTAGTTTGATTCTATGACTTCTTATAATATGTAAAAAAAAAAAAAAACCCTATAAACTGTTTATTTTTTTTGTGCATTTCTGTTTACTACTTCATAGTTATCAAAAAGAAGAACCCATACTCATATTTTTATTTCTCTCTCAAGTAGCAAAACTGTGCTAAACTGTGGGTACAAACTATCAAGCTAGGCTCATGGGGGTAAGAGGAAATAGTCGATTTATTTCTTAAGAGTCATTCTCTTCATTAAACATTGTTAATTCATATGTACTTATTCTGTTTAATGCAAATTAAACAGAATATATTTTTGAGTTCCAAAACTATACAACTTAAAGTCAGTAAAACATAAACCCTATATATAGTAAGAAATTAGGAATTTGGAAAGTAAAATACAGAAACATTAGAATGGGTTAAAAAGAAATAATTATTCTAAGACAAACTTTTTTTCATCTTGACAAGAGGAAAAAAAGGAATTATTTTCTTTCCTTTTCTTATTACAAATGCATAAATAAGTGGCAAAATTTGGGTAGGGTACCTCATATCCATGGCTCAAATCCTTTTCTGATAAAGGAAATTTAAAATTTTTGAAGGATGACTATAAATAAATTATTTTAAGAGGTGAAAACATAAACATAGGCAGAGACCTAGATAGCAGAAATAATCTGAGAAATGAAAAATTAGTTGACATGGTTTAAAGTAGAAGAGGTGGGAAGTATAGAGTTAATGAGATGAAAAATGGATATAGAGGGTTTATTCATTAAGCTTCTTCCTCTGTTTAAGTGGCATAATGTCTAGCTGATAGAATGAAACTGTTGTCAGCTTTATACAAATTAAATGAAATTATATAGAGAAAATGACTTGGAAAAGCAAAAGCACTGCAAAACACAAATATTACAAGGCACTCAATAGTTTTATAAAATGGTCTTAGATGGCTGAAGTTCTAATATTAAAATGCGAATTGAATGTAAGTTCACCAGTTATAACAAACGTACCACTCTGGTGGGGATAATGAAGAAGGCTATGTATGATTTTGGACAGGGATAATATATGGGATATCTCTATACTTTCTCACTCAAGTTTGCTGTGAACCTAAAACTGCTATAAAAAAAAAAAAAGTCTTAAAAAAAAAGCTAACTGAAGAGGTGAGTTAAGATATGGATATAAATAAAGTTGAACTGGCCAGAGTTCCTGATTAGAAGAGAAGAGAAAAAATAATACCATAAATAAGGAAGAGGCAGATGTGGGTGATCCAAAATAGGAGGAAAAGAGAATGTGAAAGTGTTAGATAACTATAGGTTAGTGTGCTGATTCAGTTTGAAACAGGGAAGAGAACTGATCAGGAATGACAATGACATATAGACTACAGTATCACTTGGTATCCATGGGAGATTGGTTCAAAGACCACCAGAACTCTCTCTCCACTGCAGATAACAAAATCCCTGGATGCTCCAGTTTCTTCTATCAAATGGCATAAGACAATGCATCCAGTCAGCCCTCCACATTCATGGATTCCCAAATGCAGACTGGAAATACTGTTTTTGACTAAAGGTTGGTTGAGTACACAGATGCAAAACCTGGGGATACACAGGGCTACTGTATTTATTGAAAAAAGTCCACATATAAGTGGACCCACAGAGTTCAAACCTGTGTTATTCAAGGGCCAACTGTATATAAAAGTTCATTCAGCATCTAGTATCATGTTTAATTCTTAAAGTACCCAATATTTTAAAATTTTATAACCAACTAAATCAATAACTTATTAGCCTGTTCACTAGTACTATCTCAAGAAGCTGAGAAATCTTCCTAACAGAGTATTTAAGGAGCTGAACTCTACAGTCAGATAGACTTAGTTTAAATCCCAGGTCTATCACTTACTAGCTGCCTGACCATGCACAAGTTTTAAATCTCTGTAAGTCCTAAAATCTCCATTGTTATTTAAAAAGTAATATCTAATTCAAAAGGTTGCTGTGATGAAACAATACAATTTGGTATATAATAAGTATTCAATAAATAATATCTATCATCAGAACAAGAAGAGCAATAACTTCAATGCAACGTAAGAAAGTGTATATACTATGCTTGAGTATTGCTAAGCCCACCAAAGTCGACAAAAATAAAATGATAAATGATCTTACAACCACAAATAGTTTAAAAACTGAAAATTAAAATAGGGAAACTCTATCTGATGCTCAAAAACTGAAAGGAAGGTGTGGTATAGTAGAAGAGGTAACTGAGATACACAGTCATTTAAAACAATCTGAAATTCAGGTAAAAATTTATGCAAACATTTCAAGGTTATAATAGGAGATTAATGTAAATGGCCCAAAGCAGTCCATTATTTGTCATTCTAGGTGTGAAGAACTAAGAAACATTCTGGAAGATGAACAATAGGAAAAAACATAACAGTTTTCCTATTTTCTTCATACCATACTCATTTTAGATTTGATTAAAATAAAACAAAATAAGGCCAAACCAATTATTTACTACAAAGATCAATAACACCAGAAGGTAAAAACCACACATAAATTTGCTTTGCCATCTCATAAAAGTATGGATATGTGTGAGTCTGTATAGCCTTCCTTTCTCAAAAATGGAGAAAATAAACAATTAGCTTAACACTTCAGGCAACTGTGTATAATTAATAATGCTAATTTATATTCAACTCAATTATTTACTTCTGCTCAAATACCTTTTGATCATCTTTTATAATTGGGGGGATCATAAAGATTTTTATCATACTCAAAAGTATTCCCTTTAAAATGACAAGGAAAAGGCAATGCAACTAAACTTTCACAAAATGATATTCTGATAACCAGAACGTTTTACAGAAGAAAAGGGAACGTCTAAGAAAACGTGTATGCATATTTAAGAAAAAAGGAATTATGCAAATTAAAACTATTGATAGCTATCATACCAAATGAATGCGATGGAAGAAAAGAAAAATTCTGATGAACAGGACCATAGAGAACCATGATTTAGAGATGTATGTGAAGAGAAAACAAATCAAAATAGACAGAAAAGGGTTCTAGGTGACGAGGAAAAGGAAAACAAAGAAGCATGCTTTGTAGTTCTGCATAAAGTGTGATTCCCTTTAAACATATTCTGATTTATTTAAAGAAACTGGATGATGAAGTTATTAAAACTATGTTAGCTCAAAGTTATCACACGTTCCTTTAAATAGTGCATTCAGACTATCACATATAAGCTATAAAAATTTGGCTAAATTGAAGAGCTATATTTTTGTTACATTTAATCAAGGGCCAAATTTGCACAAATAGTCTATGTAATCAATGGAGAAAACAGAGTGTAGATACTGAGCTAGACATGACATAGGACAAAATTATACACAAGGATAAATTTACAGATCATCACAGTCCAACCTGTTTTCATTGGGTTGTTTAGGCAGAGCCCTCAATCTTTTCAAAGTTTTTCTAACAGCATCAGCATCCTGGAAATAGTGATGACCTGCTGCCCCGTTAGGTAATCCTGGATATATTCCAGGTGAAATTCCTCTGTAGATAAATATGCATAATAACTTTTGTTACTTTCTCTGAAGCAAAGCATAAATAACTTCTGCAGAACATGTCCATACCTCTCTGGAAGCCTTCGGCCACGTATTTCTCCTTTCCATTTAGCTTCATTATCTTCTGCTCTTTGTCGCTGCATTTGATCAAAAATAGCATGATAATGTTCATATTGTCCTCGAGAAGGAAATGATGGAGCCACAGCCCCTCCACCACCAAAAAAGGTAGCCTAGGAATTAAACAAAGAGCTCTCACATGTTTATCTCATAATGCCTAAAAGACCTGTACTACTTGAAAGAAAAAATTTCAACACTTGACGTTTAAAAAGGAATTAAAGTTGAATATATTAATAAACATATAGCCTAAAGCAAAATGTCTCTCTACTATATTATAACCATTAATAATCAAAATAGTATATGTTGTTACTAACAATAAAGCATAATTGAATGTAACAAACAAAAATATAAAATGTCACTTAAATCATGTAAATATGGAAATATCTGGTCTTAGCAGGTTTTGAAACAAGTTTCTAATATACATTTTATGTGATGCCATTCTATTCAGTTTAAATATGTATCACTTTTAAGTAAAACAGAGGTCACTTGTGTATCGCTCAAAGCTCTATTTAACAAAATCATCTGCATATGATATTTAATATACTCCAAATCCTTCAACAAGCAATGAAGAGATAAACATCATTGAAACAAACTCTAGGTGTAAATAAAGCAGCAAAACATATCTATCCTTAAGCAGCTTACAAACAGCTTGGAAAACAAAGCACAAAACTAGAAAAACATTTCATACCTGTGACAAATGAATGGTAATAGGCACATTCTAAAGCAGTAAGTACTGAGCAAATTCACAAAACAGAAAAAAATTTCCAGAAGTAAAAATCCCTAAAGATAATTTTTTTTAAAAAGCACTAAAGAAAGAAATGTAAAAAACAAAGATTAAATGATTAACTATGAGCCAGGGTATTAAAGCAAAAATAAGCAATTTAAGTATATATTTGGGTGTTGCCAGTAGAGGGAGGAAGAAAGATTAATATAATTGGAAGGAAGGCAAATAGGAACCATTAAGCTTGGTCATAAAATATTGGTGTAAGTAACAGCTATTAAGCCTGGGTATTTATAATAAACAACAGAAATAAAGCATTTATAAACTTTCTAGTAGGAATAGCATACCAAAAGAGTTTTTAAGAAGGTCAATAAGTCAAATTATGCAAGATAAGCAGGAATAAATGAGCGAATAAGGTAGAAGAATTAGAAGGCTTGTTGCCCTGATACCAAGCCAAGAAGCCTAGAATGCTGAAGGGAGTAGTGGGTTCTCCGAGGGAATGACAAAGGATAAAGGCAAAGACAATAAGGATACAACCTCAGAGACATAAGAACTCAAGTGCATAGAAAACTCACATGTAGAAATTAGAGATGTCAGAAAAGGGTAAGAGTTAAAAAGAAATAAGTGTATAACGTTACAGAAGTCATGGTGGAAGAATTTCAATGAGATGAGGAAATCGATGATCTCAAATGCAAAGGTCAAAGCACCGAAAATAAGACAAACTGATAGGACTGAAGTTGAGGGGTAGTGTTCAAAAAGCCTGTTTTTTTGTGAAATGATGAGAACAGAAGCCAGAATACCGACAGTAAAGGAAGAAGAGCTTCTAAGTGATAACAACTTAAGAAACAAAGAAGTCTGGCTAAGAAAAGATACTACGTACCTATCTATCTATCTATCTGTACATATATGTACTATATGTATGTACATATAAAAGATACTATATATATATATACACACACACACATATATATCAAAAAAATTTTTAGTGTACTCAAGGAAATAAAATTTGTGTTAACATCTTGAAACAGCTGCACACAGTATTATAAGAAAGAATGATTTAAAAAAAATCAACTCAAGATAAAAAAAAAAGATGACTGATCACAGTTGCTTGAATGGCAAGAGATGAAAAGTTACTAGAAACAGGTAAAATAATTAATTAGGCAGGAAACTCTTTCAAGGTCACACACACACACACACTCTCTCTTCAAAATGTGCATCTCAAGGCAAGAATCAGATCTGATAAAAGGTAGTCACATCTCCTATGAGAAAGTTTACTCTGAATTTAGTCTGGTGTTAATATTTTCTTAACTTGAATTTGAGTGTTCTAATGTTTCTCTTGAACAAAAACAAAAGTATAAAAACACCTCTGAAGATTCCTATACTCGACATAATGTTGAAAATACTAAACTAGAATACTGAAGCAATATGATCTTTTAAAAATCACCTTATTCACCAATTACAAGCATAGGTTGATGAGTTCTAATATATATACTCGTGTATTCACTATCATAATCAAAAACATATCCATCACTCCAGAAAGTTCCCTCATATTCCTTTGTAGTCAATGCTCCATCACTCCAGCAACCACTGATCTGCTGTATTATACAGATTGGATTTGCCATTGTTATAATTTCATATAAATGGAATCATACAATATGTACTCTTGTGTCTGGCTTCTTCCCCTCAGTATAATGTCTTGATTGCTCCATGTTGTTGCATGTATTAACATCTATTTCTTTTTATTGCCGAATAGTATTCCAATATATTTTCAAACAATAGATATGCCTCTTACATATTATGATCACCACATGATCAAACTATACACATGGAATATTTCATAATATTTCTAAAAACACATATAAGTGACACATCAAAAATAAATAAAGCAAAAAATTTCCAGATTTTGCAGATACTAAATAATCAAAGACAGTTGGTTATTTATACTGCGAATAATGTCATATTATTTAAGCATGTAATAATAGTATTAATTTTGAAATTTTTCCATTAATGTTTAGTTTTTGTTGCATCTTTGTTTTGGGGATCTCCTTAAATTAATTCACATTATACTGAGCCTCCAGGTCCTTAACAACTGTACAGAAATAAAACAGCTTAAGTAGTTAAATATTTTAACCTCTATGGGGAATAAGTATAGAAACTAACATAGAACTTGATTTCAGTCATGGGAAATGAATGGTTTAATTAATGCTCAATGAAAGCATTATAGAATTTATAAATAAAGCAGAAATCTGTTAAGTACATTATATCTAACACTGTTGAAAAACTGTATCAATTATTTATCAAACAACATTGATAAAACTGGACTTTAGGATTGAACACAGCTTTAGATATCACAGGAAAAAGAAGATTTTATTGCATGGAAGATACATGCAAAAGGAGAAGAAAAATAATCAAATTCTCAACACTAATCATGGACTTGATATAAAATGTCTGACAAGATCTGAGGGCCTACACTTTAATTAGTAAGTTTTTATTTTCCAATCAGATAGGATATGGGGTTAGTTATTTTAGAATGGGCCAAAATCTGTCTGAGTCACTCCTTATCATTTAGAAGGTAATAAGTTCTATTTCATAGTAAAGCAGATAATACAGTATAAAAATAGGAAAGTATAATTTTAAGATAAAATTGTATTACTAAAAACTGTGTGGGTCTATATTAATATAGAATTAGAAAAAGCGACTCTTACTAAATTACTGATATGTAACATAAAAAATTTGAGCATCAAGAAATTAATCAAGAAAGCCAGGATAGAACATATGTCTACATAAAACAGATAAAGCAAACTTTTATTCAAATCATAACTTTTGGAGAAAAGAAACAAGAGTGGCAATCAATTCAACTTCACAAATACCTATCGGGCACCTAAATTATCAAGTTTAATGAGTATGGGTCAAGAGAATTCATAGTTTTAAGACATGCTGACTAATAGTTGACTGTATGGTACAAATCAAAATTATAATAAATAATAACAGTGTGTTCATTTTTATTGCTATGTGACAAATTACTACAGATTTAGCTTAAGACAATATTAGGTCACAGTTTCCCTGGCTGTGGAGTCTGGGTACGGTTAACTGGGTACCCTGCTCAGGATCTCACCAGGCAGAAATCCAGAAAGTTGCATTTCTCATCTGAGGTTCAGGTCCTCTCCCAAGCTCACTGGTTTTTGGCAGAATTCATTTCCTTGGGGCTGTAATGGCTAAGATCACCATTTTTTTGCTAGTTGATGGCCAGAGATCACTGTCAACTCCTAGAGGGCACCCATATCTCCTTGCCACATGAATGTTTGCTTTTTTCCAGACCAGCAGAAGCATATCTCTGACTTTCTTCTCCCTTTCCAGCCTGCCATAAGGGAGTCTTATAAAATGTTAACATAATCGCAGGAGTAACGGTCCCATCACCATTTGCTATATAACATAATCTAATCAAGGAGCTGCTTTACCACCATATTCACAGGCTCCATCAACACTTACGAGGAGGCAATAATACAAGGTATGTACACCAGGGGTCAGAAATTTGGGGGGGCCACCTCAGAATTCAGCCTCCCACAGGTACATAAAGAATGCTACAAGAGCAAAAGAGGAAATGCAAGGTAAAGATTGGCAGAACACAGAAAGGAATAGGAAGTTACCCTAGTTAAGCTCCAGGCACTGTTCTTGAAATTTTTCTTTTTTTTTAAATGAAGAAGTAAGTCTCAGAAATGTTAAATAATTTACCTAAGGTTATATAGTCTGGTTCTATCCAAAAGTCTGAATTACCATATCTACATAAATGGTTAGCTAGGTAATTGGTTTTAATAACCAATTAATGGTTAGTTAGGTAGTTGGTTATTTAAGGTTGGAGATGAAAGTGAGAGTGAAGAGGGAGAAGGTACTATCAAAAAGAAAAAGAGAGAAACAATACAAAGACAAAGAGATTCATCAGACTACACACAGTAAGGAAACTACAGTATGGTCTTTAGTTTGACATAACTACAGCATACAATGTGTGGTAGGGAATGGATGGAGATGAGCTTGGAGAGACTGGCAGGGGCCAGATTAATATAGGTCTTCTGAAAACTTTATCTTTAATGCTATGTGGAGCTACAGAAAGATGTAAGGAAGAGATGTGACAAATTGTATTTGATTTTAAAGTGATTCCTCTGGCAGGAATGGTATATCACAGCCTTCGCATCAAACTTTTAAAGTAATTTTAACAGTGTCACATATTAGTTATCAATACAAGTTATATATCAAATACACGCAGAAAAACTAGGAATTCGTAATAGATGCTGTAGAATTCTAAGTAAAAAGTAAATGTACACCAAAAAAAAAAAAAAAGCCAATTATATAGATTTTAAAAAGCAAGGTGACACTAGAGGAAAAAATGGTAGCAGTGTAACTATATTGGTTTCAAATGCCTACCTTTACTTCACCACTTCCACCAGCACTTAGCACATTTCTCCATCCTTGTTCCCTGGCCCTATTTATTCTCTCCAACTTTTGGGGAAAAGAAACAAACAAAACACCATTTCAAGTATTTAATATGAAATACATGAAACACATTTAGTAATATAACGAACATCAGTGTCTTCCTTTAAAATAAAAGTATGTGTGTGTGGAGAGTATAGAATATACCGTAGAAAAACGGATTATCCTCTTACCCTTTCCTTTTCTTGCCTTTTCATCTGTTCAGCCTTCATTAAACTAATCTGAAACAATTTTTAAGACAAACTTCTTAGAGCTCTTGAAACTATTATCATCTATAGCTTGGTAAGAGAAGAAAATTAAGAGCAAAAAACTACCTGATCTTTTTGTTTCTTTTCTTTTTCGATAAATCCCAACCTTCTCTTTCTTGCTCCTTCCTTAAATAAAAAAGAACATTTTTATCAATAATAATTTCTACTGTTTTAGTTTCATCAGGAAAATTAGTATGCCAATTGTCGAAGTATGCCCAGGAAGGTAAAAAAAGAAAAAAAAAACAAAAAACAAAAAACAAAGAAAAAAGAAAGAAGTTTAAGGTATTTGTTTGAAAGAAATAAGGAGGAAAGGTTTGGAGGTTTTTTTTTTAATAGATTTTTTTTTTTCTTATAATTATTTTTGCAAAGCTTTAAAATAAGCAGACAGGTTTCTTTATACCTCAAACATTTTCCCCCTTTCTTCTCCAGGATTCACTTTCTTCAATGGAGTTTGATGGGCCTAGACAAAAAGTAAAACTACAAATTAGATAAAGATTTGTTATCTACATTTGTTTTCTACATAGATATACTTAAGAAGAGTAGATTTCTAGCTTTTTTAAAAAAAAAGTAACCCATAGCAAGAAATATATTTCACATCCAGACCAAGACACACACACACATATATACACACACACATGCACACTCCCTAAATTTCATAAAATACCTTTATGTGTAACATAATCTGTCACTCTACACTCTATTACTTAAAAAAAAAAAAAAAATCTCTGCTTGTCCTCCACTAAAATGATTTTGCCACCACTAATAGAAAGTAACTCCCAGTTTTAAAAGAGTCAAGAGAGAGCTTTGAGGGCACTATTACTGAAGTACATGTGAAAAACAACTAAAGATTACAAACACAAAGTTAACATTTCAAAGTATGTTCTATGTATATAGTTTTAAACTAGTGGGGAATGTTATCCAAGAACTTTGTAAAAATACATATTCCTTACACACAAAGGGATATTTCTGGCAATAAAACGGAAAACAATGATATATGCTAGAACATGGATACCTGCTACAACCTTGTAAACATTATGCTAAGAAGCCAGTCACAAAAGACCATGTATTGTATGATTCCAATTTTATGAAAAGTCCAGAATCGGTATATCTATGTAGAGACATAAGTAGATTAGTGGTTCCCTAGGGATATAGAGGTGGGTGGGTGGGGAATGGGGAATGAATGTTAACGGGAAAAGAATTTGGGGGGAGATGATGAAAATGTTCCAGAATACTAAAGACCATTTAATTCCAAACTTTAAATGGATGAATTGTATAGCATGCAAATTGTATCTCAATAAAGCTGTTTTTAAACAATATATATCCCCAAGAGTTGCTGAAACATAATTTCTGAACCTGGAGCCCTGAATTCTATTTTTTTACAAGTTCCACAGGTTAACTCTTATGTAGCAAGTACAGCACTGGTTTCAAAATTTGTGAACCAGAACACCAAACAATTTAAAAATATTAATGCGAGTAATACAGCATCTTACTATAAATGACAAGCCTTTAAATAAATTATAGAATAATTTTGAACAAGAAGAGAATGTTTTAATAAGATACCTACATACTCTTAGGTGGTAAATTACATGAAGGCATAAGTTATATTCATCTTTCTATGTCCCGTATGTCCTTACATATAAGATACTCATATATTTGGGAAATAAAAAAAAAAAACAAAAAACAAAACTGTTTCTCTGAGATCACACAGATGTTTTCAGAGCACTATTTCTATACAGAAGAGAAGAATATGGTAACATAAAACATCCATACTAAGAGAAACGTTTTTTATTTCATTTTTAAAATCAGAGCCAAAATATTGAAACATATTCATGGAGCGCCCTCTAGTGGCTTAACAACCATTCCTTTGTTTTAGCAGAAGCCTTAAAAAAAACCTGATTACAGGAAACTGGAGCAAAGACAGTTTTTACGATATGCTGAGTAATAATAACTTAATACGCATTAGCTTAAATTTTTGTGATTGAAAAATTAAAGACAATATCATTAAGCAGTATGGTTTTCCTTATAAACTTCTCATGTTTAAACCTGATAGGAAGTTAAAAATTCCAAAAAGTCGTTATGAATTTGAATCTAAGAGATGCTTTAGATTTTTTTGGGGGGGGGCGGGGAAGCATTTTCAAAAAAAATAGTCATGTAGAAACTAAAGGAAAAATTGATTTAAAAAATATTATTTAAAATAATTTAGATATTTCAATTATTTCCTTCAATTCCATTGTTAGATTTGAAAAACTTTTCAGACATTTGACTGCTGTTTCTTTTTTTTCCTATTTATCTTCTTCTTAAATATTTTTCTATTTTTTCCCATTGTGGTAAAATACTCATAAAATTTACCATTTTAACCATTTTCAAGTATACAGTTGTGTGGTATTAAATACATTCACACTGCTGTACATACAAATGTAGTTTTAAATAAAATATTTTTAAATAAGCTACATGATATTTCAAATGCTGATTATTATTTAGTTCTCATTGTTCTGGCTTAGAAAATCATATCTATTTGCCTAAAAAAGTTTAAGGGTAACAATCCTGCCTAAAATCCAGAACACATAACTATCATCTGAACCATTTATCTGTCATTCAGAACATTTGATAAAATATTATTTAGAATATTATCAATAGAATCTTAAAATTCTACGACATGCTCTTACATACTGAATTATATTAACTGAAAATGAGGGAAACATTAAGAAAACCAACAATTATTTAATTCTATCAGCCATATGAAAGAATAGATTATACACTTGGCTACAATTCTACCCAGAGGTAACGGGCCTTCTGTTATATCATTAGTTCAGTTTCACCAAGAGTTCTGACCTCTCAATTCAGTCAGGTTAAAACCTGGTTAAGAGACAAGACAATAGCATTTCTATAAGTCCACCCAAGTGTACATTCCTTATTGAACTACAGACATAAAGATACTCACCCCCCAAATGATAGTTTAATTCCCTGGTAGGATAAAGATTCTGCATGTGTATAGCCAAATGTTAGAATAGATTGTAGTTGTAATAACTACCATTTTGGAATAAACATCTCAAAAACTGCCTACAAAATATCTTTACTTTGGAGTCCATATTTCACTGAACTCCATTAGAATAAATAATACACTTCCAAAACAATTTTAATCTAGGCCATGATTAAAAAAAAAAAAAAAGACAGTTATAAGAATGTAGTCAATCTGATTTCATATCAATGAAATGTAATCACTGATAATAAATAAAAATGTACAGAAAGCATATATAACATTAAATAAAAACATCAAAATACAAAATCATCTGTACACGATCCTAGCTACATTAAAATATATATATCTGAATAAAAATTGGAAAAGCCTACAACAAAATTAAGTTAAATTAAATGCAATGTTTGAATACTGAGAGTATGTTTCTTCCCTCTTCCATTATATAAAACTGTCGACATTATATAAAACTGTCGACAATATACTAAAAGACTACGGCAAATTTGTTAAAATACATACTATACAGAAAAAAATTTCAGATCAAAGTTATAGTACTTAAATTACTTCAAAGAACTAAATAACTTAATAGAAATCAAGTTTCTATCTCAAGAATTAGACGTATATAAAGGAACAATTTCAAATGCTCTAAAGCTTTCTCTTCAAGATCTCACACTGAAGTATTAATCGTCTTTAAGCATTAGGAATAAAAGCTCAAAAGCATTGGCCTTATGACTGTGCCTGCAAGCAGGGTTTTTATTTAACCTCTAAACCTAATAACTGCTGTTAAAATATTACTTTACTGACTTGGAATTCACTTTATTTAATCATTTATTCACTCATTAAAAAATAAACTTACTAGATGCTTACTTTGTGCAAAGTGTATAAAACATGGTCCCTAACTTCAGAGAACTGACATTCTAATAAAAATAACATTAAGAAGATGAGGTGCTAAAGCAGTTTAGATATGGAAATTATTTATCTGCTTTTTGGCAGGGGGGGAGGAAAATTAGGGAAGAAACAAAAATCTTATAGAAAAAAAAAGTATTTGAGGTATTTCCTACCTCCCTTAGATCAATGGAAGACTGAAAATCAAAGCCACACTGCCAATGTAACAGTCTCCCAGGCCATAATGCCAGCGTTATATTTTTTAATCTAGAGCTAACAATGTAAGCAGTCATCACACAACTTGATCCTTTTGACTTTTTTCAGGACTTTGCCTCTTTATTTGGACTATGAGATTTGAGAACAGAAGAAATATTGTCTTTACTTTGCACTCTAAAGATTTACAGAATAATCCAATATCAATGTGACATGTACCTACAAGGAAGAGAGACAAAGAAAAAAAGAAGATTTAAAAAGAAGTGGGTACATATGAACAAAGACAAGAAAGAAAAAGTACATGCAGGACATAATCAGTAACTGGCGCTAAATCCAATTTAGCTAAGACCCAGAATTTAGGAGCATTATAGGAGAAAGGTATATTGAATGCAGGTTCGAATCCTGGAAGGTCTTCAATACACAAGCATGAGTATGACGTTTATTTGGTAGGGCAGTATTTTGCCATTTTTTTCTCAATGAACATACCTTATATGTTTTTTATGACAATAAGCCTGGCTCTAAGGATCCTTAAATTTGAAATTTTGGGTTATAACAGAAAGTTGAATGAATTATATTAATTTTTAGTATCTTTAACACTACTATCATTAATAATCTTAGCAGACTGTCTTTCTAACTAAACAAATAGTTACTAAAACTATTTTTTCCTACTATTGACCTTATGAAATAAACACATATTCCAGTGTTCTCAAGAGACTTGATTGTTATTATTTCTCTTGAGGTTTTATTTTTTAAGTTACCCGTTTGCTAAAAAAAAAAAATAATAAAATGGTTTTTGTAGAGAGTTTTACTAAAATTTTTGGTTGTTATTCATTATTTTAAAAAATTAACATTTGAGTGATTTGACAAAGTCTAAGCTACTACTCACTAATCCATTCATTAATTCATTTATTTGGTAAATATTTACTGAGTACCTACTACTTTCCAGGAACTATTTTCCAGGAACCAGTGAATGACAACAAAAATTCTTGCTCTCATGGAGCTTTTACACTGTAATGGAGGAGACTGGTAGTAAGCAAATAAATGAAAAATACACAGTTCATTAGATAGTGACAATCTGAGGGCAAGGTGGGGGGAAGCAGAATAAAGAGGATAAAGTTGTGGGGGCTATGTGGAGAGATGGTTGTTGTTTGGTATACTGGTGATCAAGGATGAAGAATCTACTCATAAACTAGGTTTCGAGCACAAACCTGAAAGAAGTAAGGAAGAAAACTACAGTTTTCTCAAGAGAAAAATCCTCCAGGAAAAGAGAATATCAAGTACAAATGTGTTTGTGCAGATAAATGCTTGGTATGTTTGAGGGCAACAAGGTTTAGCTAGCATGGCTGGACTGGGAATAGCAAGGAGGGAGAAGAAAATGAGGCTTAGAGAGGCAATAAGAGCATCAGAGGGCTTTGTGGGCCATTTTAAGGGCTTTGGCTTTTACTCTGAGTGAGATGAAAAGCCAGTGGAAAGCTTTGTGCTGGCAAGTGCAATGATCTGACCTTCATTGTAAAGGAAGCATTTAGGCTGCTCAAGTGAGAACAGACTGAGAAAAGTGAGTTTGACAGCAGTGAACTAATTCAGGAGATTATTATTATAACCCAGGTGAAAGATGAGGGTGGTAAGACTAAAGTGGTGACAAAAGTAACAAGAAATAGACTGTGAATATATTTTGAAGGCAGGGTTATTAGGATGTGATGTTGAAATGGTAGTCAATGATGACTCCAAAAGGTTCTGATGAGAACAAATGAAAGGATAAAGTTGTCATTTACAGAAATAAGAAAGATCAGTTTGGGGAGAATGTGGAATCTGGAGTTCAGTTTCATACGTTAATTCTAAGACACCTTTTAGAAATACAATTAGAGATATTAGGATGGAAATGAGTCTGGAGTTCAGAAAAGAAGTCCAGGATGGAGATACCAATTTAAGTGTCAGTTTACAGATGCTGTCAATTAAGAAAGTGAGTCTGGTACAAGAGGGAAGACATCCAAGGACTGAGATCTTAAGCACTTTAATATTTAGAGGTCAGGGACATGAAGAGAAACTTGCGAAAGAGACTGAGAAAAGCAATCGGGTAGGGGGAAAATCAGAAGAATGTAATACTTTGGATTCAAGTGAAGAAAATGTTTAAAGAAGGAAGGGGTAATCGAGTGAGTCAAAAATTGAAGTAGAGAAAGAAGACAATTGACTCCCGGATTGAACGATATGGAAGTCACTGATATCCTTGCCAAGAGCTCTTTCCTAACAGTTATAAGATAGAAGGCCCTGAGTGGAATGCGTCCAAGAGAAAATGAAGAGAGGAGCTGGAGACAGCATAGACAAGGCTTCGGAAAGTTTTGCTGTCAAAGGAAACAGAGATATATGGAAGTAGCTAGAAAGGAGAAAGGGGAAATAAGGTTTGCTTGTTTATTAAGGCTAAAGATAGAACATATATGTTTGCTAATAGGAATGACTCAGTAAAGAGGAACAATATAATAATGCAGATGAGAGCACAATGTCCTTTAAGAGGCAAAAGTAATAATAATAATATACATAAATGGCCGTGTTGACTCTATGAGAATAGATCACCTAAAGTAATAGGAAGAAAGGCAGAATATTTATAAACATATATGACTGACTAGCAGCAGTAGTAGTGTTGAGTATGTGGGAAAATTTTCTTCCAATTGCTTCTATTTTCTCAATGAAATAAGAAGCAAGGTCATTAGCCTTTAGTAAAAAACAAGGAGAAGGCAAAGATAATCATCTATAAAATGTGAGAGTAAATGGACTCAGGAAATATAACAGGGTGGCGAGAGATTCTCACTTGACATTGTTGGTGATAAATTTAAAGTGAGAACAGTTAGAACAGTCATATGTTTTTTCAATTACATTCCATGACCAGATTCAGACATAAAATGGTAGAGAGTTGGATTTCACCAAATTAAGTTTTTGCCAGGTGATTTGTAATAGTGGAAAATAGGGGCAAGAGAGTTGATGTTTTGGAAATTATTATTATGTGAGAACATGGATTTAAGCTGGAAAAGAAAAAGGAAAACTAGGAGGAGACAGGCAATGAAAAACTGGTAAGATCAATGGGTGCAAATAAGACAAAGAAGTTTTGGAGGCAAAGCCTTTGAGGAATGAGCAGGAAACAGAGGAAGTAGTGGTCAGGGAGTGGGATGGTTATAACTGAGACTACAGAATAGATGCTATTATTGATAATATCAAATTTGATAGCACAACTACAGGTGAGCATTCTAAGGTATGGTGGGAGGCAAGATCATTAAAAGAGAACAATTAAGAAAACAACAGGGCCATGTACTATTGGAAGGGTCACTGTTTTGGATACTGGACTCACCAAGAATGGCAGTTTTTAGAAGAGTGACAGTGAGTCAAGTATTAAACTCGTCAAAAAATAGGGTCTGCAGATGACCCTAACATGGAGTGGTAGCAGGTGACATAGTCTAATGACAAAAGTGTCAAAGCTTGAGGGGGTGAGTTAGGAAACAGGGAAGAGTCTGGCAATGAGAAGTAAGGAAAACATCTGCCTTATCCTACCCAAGGCTCAGCGGTATAACGGGATTAGAAAGAAAACAATCACACGTTAAGAGCTCCACAACAGTGTGTTCAGCGATAAGCCAGGTTTTAGGATTAAAAAAAGTGAGGACAATCTTTAGACGTTTAGAATACAAGGGCTTTTGTTGATAACATACTGTAAGAGGGCTTTGTGGATATATTTATCTGATTATAAATTCTTAAATACAAAATTTTCCCAGGTTTTTATCAAATGTATCAGACATTTACTTGTTTTACGCACAAAAATCATTCTGCTTAGGCTGTTAAAAAATGATTTCATTTATAGCATCACTTTCTTTTTATAGCACCAACTACTTTACTTAATGTATCTACTTAATGTTAAGGCTTCTTAGTTTTAGAAGACTGACAAAGCAGAGAACAGCAATGTTCTTCAGTAACTAAATAAAAATCATTCCATTAATATCAAATAACTAAATTGAGTTGCAATAAAATAAGATCGAAATTGAATTTGTTACTAATAACAGCTTGCATCATAACCATACCTGCTTAAGTTTTTGGAGTGGCTTCTTTTCCTGCAATTTTTTATCTCCATGTTTCTTATATGCCACAGGCACACCATATTTAGCAGCAGGCTTTGTAATTTTCTGAGCAGACACAACAGGGGCCAGGCTTTGTCCTGAAGCTGGTCTTTTAGCTGCATGAAAAGATAAAAAGAATTTCTTACAGAATTCTTTATGCTAAATCTTTAATTTCAAAATTCTTCAAGATAGCCATTTTTCATTTTCATAATCGTTGACAGCATTTAGTTTGAAACTTTTCATTCGAAATCTTATTCACTCCTTAGCACATGTCAATGCTTTCATTATAATTATTTCACACTAAAGACATTTCTTCAAAGAAGCAAAAGCCACAGTCCTATATGATGTTAAAATCTGCCATGATAAAAAAGCACTACCCTAAAACTGACTGTGTGTAATGATTGCACATATCTGTGAATATTCTTGAAAGTACTGAATGGTAGACTTTAAATGGGTGAACTGAATGGTATGTTCATTACATTTCAATAAAGCTGTTAAAAATAAATTTTAAAAAATTGTTTTAGAAATTACTTGCAAAATCAGAACATAAACTTCAAGAATAACTGTTAAACATTAATTCTATCGCTATGAGCTACTTAATATTTTCTTCATATACACTCTGAACGTCTATACCTACAGACCTATTGAAGGGCGAATATCTCAGAACAATTGTTATAGCTAAAGATCCCATGAAATAGGTACCTTTAGATACTCCTGGTGGGAATATAAACTGGTCAAACTTTCTGGAGGGCAATCTATATCAAGAACAATGTTTATGAACTGATTTTAAAGACTAATCAGAGAAACAAAAATTTATAGACAAGGATAAACCCTGCAGCATTATGTATTAAACTCTGACTGAAGCCTAGACAAGGTTCTGTGTCAGAAAAATTATAAATTCAAGAACAAACAGTTAAAGGAATTAAAAGTCTGCTATTTACACCTCTCAAAGATAATAAAGGAAGTCAAAGAGTATAGTCTATATCAATTCTTATCAAAATCCTCTTTCCTCTAACTATTCTCCACATCTCCTAAGGTGCCTCTCTGCCCAAACAGCCCCACAGTCGAAGTAAGAGCTTCTTTCTGCCTCTTCCAGCCTGCAGTCTCAGGATTTTATAAGTTAAATCAATTTAAATCCATCTCTTCCAACAAGTGTTATTTGTTTTGTTTTGATTTTTTTTAGAAGGGGAAATGAAAAAAAAATACTAACTGGTAGTTCACAATTAAATACTAACATTAAACCCAGTTCTTCAAAGAATATTTGGTTGTATTAGAAAATGATCATCATATAATACTGTGAATTAAAAGAAACAAACCTTTGCTTATAATGCAATCCCAATTTTCAATCATTGCACATGTGTTATCACAGAAAGAAAAAATAAATATAACAGTGTATGTTAAGATTAGAGGTTATTTTTTTTTCAATTCTTATAATGAACACATAGTATTCACAAATTTAGTAAACTCATATAAAAATAAAAATAATAATATCCATTTGATTGACAATTTAGAGATTCATAATTTGAAGACATGAGATATAGTATTTTGGGATAAGGTTTTCTGAACATATACTCCAACAGTATCCTGACAGGAACAAGAAAATGTGGAAAAAAAATTCTCTTTGAGAGTTAAACTATAAGATCAATCCAGAATGCAGACATACAAAGTCACAACATTGTGATCTGGCTACATGTATTAACATAACCAAAGAAACAATGTGGGCCAGAAAAGGGGCAAGAGGCACAAAAGTATACAAATGAATAGTCCAAAGAGACAGATATAAATAGTTCCCACTGACTTTCTAAAGAGAGAATTACTTATCTGATTTTGAACATTTCTCTTGCTCAGAGGCATGGCTACCAGTAGGATAAGCATAATATAGGGAGTAAGAGCCCACAAAATATTTATAGGCCAATCAGTAATACAACTCCTATTTAGGCACATGCTATTAAACATTTCATTTATTCAACTCTTCTTATAGCAAAATAACTTTCTAATTCCTAGATAGGCTTACTTGTGTGGAAAGAATGTGCTGAGATGGGGTATTTCTGGCCTTTATGACAATGAGGCTTTTAATTAAAGACTGACTGCTGGTGCTGGTGGGACTGCAAATTGGTACAGCCACTATGGAAAACAGTATGGAGGTTCCTCAAAAAACTAAGAATTGATCTACCATATGATCCAGCAATCCCTCTCCTGGGTATTTACCCTAAAGACTTGAAAACCCATATCCGAAAAGATATTTGCACACTGATGTTCACAGTGGCCAGGAAATGGAAGCAACCGAAGTGTCCTACAACAAATGACTGGCTAAAGAAGCTGTGGTACATATATACAATGCAATATCACTTAGTCCTAAGAAGAGATGAAATATTGCCTTTTGCAACAACATGGATGGACCTTGACATAATCATACTAAGCAAAATAAGGCAGACAGAAAAGGTTGAAAATCACATGACTTATATGTGGGTTATAAAGGTTGAAAATCACATCACTTATATGTGGGTTATAAACCTAAAAGCAACAAATGAAATACGTGGTGACAGAAAGAAATCTAACTATGGGACAGGAACACACAATGCAAAATATATATGCCTTACTGTTAAATTGTACACCTGAAACTTACTGGATTTCTTTAACCAATGTTACCAAAAAAGTAATATTAAATTAAAAAAAAAAAAAAAGAAGAAGAAGAAGAAATGACTTCTCATGAGCCTTGACTTTGCCAAGAGAGACATGCTGATTCCGTCATGTGTCTGTTTCTGGTGAATTTTGTTTAGAGTGAATTGATTTCCCAGGGACTGATAGTCTCTGCCCACTGAGAAGACAAGTCTAAGAATCTTTAAGAAAACCTAAGTATAGCTGGCCTTCCTGAGAATGCACTGCCACACCACTTCCAGCTTATATGGACTCAGTTTTATGATATTTTATTTTTATGTACTCAAACTCAAAATGGAGTAGAACGTGCAAAACACTATGTTAGGAAAATGATATACTTCTCAAATCTCGAATAATTTCCACTGATTTTAAAAATCCATTCTGAAATCATTCTATGTAGAAATAACATAATCTCTTTCACACAAATATATGCATATACATACATATAGTATATGGATATACATACACGATCCTATAAATATTCTATTCTTGAGGACCGCATTTAAAAGACAATTATCCTTGGTAAGATATCTAACTTCACATTAATTTATTTTTTTAAATTATACAATATAAAGTATTTCTCAAAGAAAAATATTTTACATAAAAATATACACTTAAGATATAACATTCTATGACAATGTTCTCAGAATATCACCTAAACATTTGATAAAGATAGATTTCAAGAAAGATTTCATTTAAATAAGGCAGACAAAAAAATGGAAAATTTTAATTTATCAGAACATGTTATATACTGTCATATATCATAATTTAAATGTGCATTTCTTCTAAATTAATGTTAGGTACAATTATCCCAATTTATTATGTACATATACTTCTAGTATAATAGATATTATTAGTATAATAAATAAATTGATTATGGCAAACAGGTGAAAAAACTCATTAAATTTTATTTACCTGGTATAAGTTGAGGTCCAAACTTGGAAAATGTTTTTAGACAAAATTCTTCTGCAATAAGCTTAGATTGAAAGAGGAAAAAAAAAGTTAGAAAAGATGTTAAATTTCCAATGTAAAAAACTTATCCACTAATCAGAATACATTTTTTTCCTTTTTCAGTCACAATTACGCTGCCAAATAAACTGTACTAATTAAATCCAAATAATACATTCACCAAATTCCTCTCATGCTAACTCCCTCCCAATCTTTACTAATTAAATCCAAATAATACATTCACCAAATTCCTCTCATGCTAACTCCCTCCCAATCTTACCAATTTATATTTATGACCTTCTCAAACAAGCATTCTTCTCAAATTAATCTAATGTATCACAAAGGCCCACACACACTGGTTGCCTGTTCTACCTCAGCAATTTAACACAACTGCCTCCTATCCAGAATAATCTCTATATTCCATGTGTACCCATATCCCTCATTCACTTCAAAACTGATAAAGAATCAGTTCATTAACTCTTTCTCAGATTAACTTCTCAGTTATTTCAACTTTACTCTGAATCTTTTCAGCATCTCCAATGAGCTTTCACTCTTATCATTATATAATTATAAACATATTATTGGATAAATATTTGCATATTCTTAGATAATTTAACAAGTGTCTCTTTTTACTATTACTAAAACTATATCAATTCTTCAACATTTATGAACATATTTTCAGAAGCAAGAAACAAGCACTTCATGCAAGTAATTTTTTCTCCCAACTCACTATATATTTTTTCTCTCTTTCAGTACAAAACTGTAATGTCAATGAAGATTTAACTCAATTGAAGCCTGCTTTCTTTCATACTGGGTGGGGAAGGCGAGAGAATTTTTCCACAGGGGAGAGAATATTTCCACAGTGACAGTGGACCAGAAGCTCCAACAGGCAAAAAAAAAAAAAAAAACCCCACACAAAAACAAACAAACAAAAAAATACATATGACGGAGTTGGTCATCTTTTCCATCAAGAAGCCCTTTACATCAGTTCTCAAAGTCGCATTTAAGAAGAATCAGCATCACCAGAAAAGTATTAAATATACAAATTCTCAGGCTCCACCTCAGAATTACTAAAATAGAAATTGTAGTGGTGGTAACCAGCAGTACCCTTCAAGTGAGTTTTATGTATGTTAAAGTTTAAGAACCACTGAACCATAAGATAAATGTAAGTGAAAGTCTAGTTCACAGGCAATTCAGAGCAACTGTGTCAAAGCGTTTTCTCTTCTGAACATCTGCATTTCTCCCCTTTCTTTTTCATGGAAGAAAATGAGTGTTTTATGATCTCCAGCTTGCTCCATATTGGGTAATTTCTTCCATTGTTTGAATGTGAGTCTTACTTTTCCCCTGTGTGAATGCAAATATGAATTGAGAGGTATAGAATCCAAGAAGATTCTGGAATCCCTATGCCACCCATATGTAGCTATTTGAATTAAAAATTTAAATAATATAATTTAAACTGCAGCTCTTTAGTCACACCAGCTACATTTTAAGTGCTCAATAACCACATGTAGTTAGTGGCTACAATTTGGGCCACGTAGATATAAAACACTTCATCATCACACAAAGTCCTATTGGACAGCACCTATATTCCTAATGAATCAGAGCTTATTCGTGATTTGTCAAGCCACATACAGGGAGAAGTTTCCAGAGGGTGCAAGATTGAGAACTAAGCCCTATTAACCTTGGCTGACAGCATTGAGGATTAGTGAAATAAAAATTATAGTGACACTAAAAATAATAGGTCAGATATTGAAATAAAACTCACAAATTGTTTCAAAGTTAAAGCTTTAAAAAATATATCACAAACTTTCTCATTAGAATACTGAATAAGTGATAACACAGTCATGCGCCACATTACAACACTTCCGTTTCAGCCAACTACAGATCACACATATGACAGTGATTTAGCATACATACTAGGTGAGTAGTAGACTATACCATCTAGGTTTGTGGAAGTGTACTCTACAATGTTCGCAATATGATGAAATTGCCTAACAGTGAATTTCTTAGAGCATACTCCCACTGTTAAGTGGTGCATGACTATGTAGCAGAACATAAATCTTAAGAACAAAAGATAAAGGTTTTTGTGAAGGAAATCTAAGTGGTGCCAAAATAGCAACAAGGGGCTATGTATGTACTAAACATGTAATGATGAATACCCCATTTGTTAATAATTGTAGTCTTTTTTCTTTCCATAAGCTCTGCATATATCAGGCTTGACAATTTTCTACCATGGCTGGCTAATCGAATTCCAGTGCTTCAGCCTTGAGACGATGGTATGCCCTAACTGCTGCTCTAGGGCTAAAGGAATCTCAGCAAAATTAAGTCATTCTTTCTCCTTTAGTACTTGCCAAAAAACAATAATATATTGTATCATAAAACTGTCTTTGAAAATGTTATTTATAACAAAGGAATCTTATAAATAAGACACCAGCATTTCAGAAATTGTTGCTATGTCTTATACGAGTAAATTTTAACCCTTGACTTTTAATTGACTTCCTTGCTTATTAATGTGTTCTCCTGGTAGTAATAGTTAAATACTCATTTCTGTTTTCTGAAGACTACTTGTTCACATAGATGTTCTGTTAAGCCAGAAGGTATATGACACTCCCCTCTCCTCTCACAAGCATATAAAAGTAATAAAACTATGGTTTTGCTAGATGTATGATTGCAAGAAGAGTCTAACAGTGATTACTTAAACTAACAAAGACTACGCAAAACATATAATGGAAAATAATTCCAGTTTCAGGTGTTCATATAGTTTATGCTAATTGATTTGATACAGATTTTTTATAAGTTCTGTCAAATTAAAATTCATTCGCCTTAACATTTATTATGCATCTATATGCAAGTACGACAGGAAAAATAATGAGTCAACAATTATATATATAAATCCCCATAGAACAATGGTTTCTAATCATTTTCTATAAAACAGAATATAATTAAAGATATAAAATTATAATATATTTATATTAAAGTAACATATTGATAATATTCTATATATTGAATATACTGAACACATTATGTGCTAGCCATGAAGCACTTTACATGCATTATTACTTTTAATTCTCATAACAGCTTCATGATGGAGTTATGTTTATAATCCCATTGTTCACAGGTGAGGGAAGTAGGGCACAGAAAGGTTTAAAAATTTTACAGTTAGAAACCTAAGAAGGTAGAAAGGTGATTGCCAGTATGTGTGGGAGGATGGATAGTTATTAGTTAACTGGTATACAGTCTGCTCTACAAGATCAAGAGTTATAAGGATGGATGGTGATGATGTTTGTACAGCATGATGAACATATTTAATATCACCGAACTATATACTTAAACATAGTTCAGATAATAAGTTTTATGTTATATATATTTTATAATAAAAAAATTAGAAAAAAGAAACCCAAGAGACAGAGGAATGATTCTGTGTTATTGTGACTTATAATAAGAAATATATATTTGATCTTCGTCAAATTCCTGACATATAGTTTCTAAAACATACCTGAATTTATATTAATAAAGTGACTCTGGAATGCCCCTAAGGATGGAGGCTCATTGCCAGAGAAAGTAACAAGGTGATTAGAGGGCTAGAACTTTTAGTCCCACTCCCTTCCCCTCCAGGAGAGGAAAGGGGCTGGAGGTCAAATCAACCACTAAGGGCCATTAATTTAATTAATTATGCCTCCATAAAAAACCCAAAGGAATGGGTTTGGAGAGCTTCTAGGTCAGTAAACATGACAGGAGGGTGGTGCACCCCAATTCCACAGAGACAGAAGCTCCTGCACTTGGGACCCTTCTGAACTTTGCCCTATGTACCTCTTCATCTTCATCTGTATCCTTTATAACATCCTTACCTAAACTGGTAAATATAAGTAAATGTTTCTATGAATTCTGTGAGTTGCTCTAGCAAATTAAATGAACTCGAGGAGGGAGTTGTAGGAAACTTTGATTTAAAGCTGGTCGGTCTAAAGCAAAAGTGACAACCTGGAATGTCGATGGCTTCTGGAGTGGAGGCAGTCTTGTGGGACTGAGGGATTTGATGCTATCTCCAGGTATAGTGTCAGAACTGAATTGAGTTGTAGGACACCCAGCTGGTGTCACAGAATTGCCTGTGTGGGAAAAAGCCACCATACATTTGGTGATCAGAAGTAACAAAAGTTAAGAATTAACTGTTAAGAAGAGACACGGTTGTAATGTTTTCCCTCCAACAGATTCACAACTAGAAAGCAAAAAGGAAGGGGAAGAGTTATACAAGAATGGAAAGAAAGGTGACTCTGAAGTAATTTGAAAAGAGCACTTCATTCCTCAAAGTTCTGAAGAGCTTTCCTCAAAACAGGAGTGATATCCTAGTTAAGCACCATAACTCTACTGTTCAATTTTAATTCTAAAGTATAAAAACATACCTGAGGTGAGAGAAACTTTTCAATGCGTTTGGCTATAAAACCTTTCTCCAATATGGAGTTGACGGATGGTCTATCCCTAGGATTTCTTTTAAATAACTGAGAGAGCAAACTGCGGAGATCATAAGAATAATGCAAAGACACAGGTGGAAAAGACCCAGATATTATCTTCAGTACCAGGTTTTTCATATTGCCAGCTTCAAACTAAAATCCAGAAAATAAATTAACATATAAATTAACAAACATAAATTGAAAATGGGAATATCGACAATGAGCAATAGTTCTTTTATCAATATAGAACAGAAATACAATCCTCTTCCAAATATTTTAATCAGCATATGTTCTCAAGAGAAAGGCTCACTTGAACATATTTAAAACACAGTATCAGTCCTCATTAATGTTATAACTTGCTATAAAATTTTTACGTATTCAGAATATTAAAAGATGGGATATAGGTATTAATTAAAGATTTTATAAAAACATGACAATAATAAGATGGTAAAACAAACAAACTTGGTGGCCTTTATTTAAGACCTGCTTTCTTGTGCCCTGTTGTATAACTAGAACAAGGAATTAACTACAGAACTAAAGTATTTTGGGGAAAATATAATAAATAAAAGTGCTAATTACTTTCCTAAAAAACACTGCTGCTTATTATTATTGTTATTATTATTAAGTGTGTGATGCTCCCAAAAGCCATGGAATGAACTACGTGGCAAGTAGTCCAAAGGAGAATATATAAATGGGAATACTGTATATTTTAGAATTAAACACACTATAAACTCTAACTGAAGTAAAAACAACGACAACAAAAAACGTGGGGCGGTTTAAAATCAGAATATTTCAATTTGAAAATAAGTAAAATTAAGCTTTGACATCTCAGCTAAAACAGTATAGAACAGTTGTACATTGTCAACATGTTCATAATACACAGAATAAGTCCTGGTATAATTAGGCATTGGTGATTATTCCAATTATAAAAGAGTTCTGTTCAATGTTGAATTCTCCTAGCACATTTAAAATATGTCACTCAAGTTATTAAATCTGAATTCAAGTCAACTGCTACAGAAACAGCTACGTACTTAAGAAAGAATCTTAAACGAAGAAAGATATGTTACTCTAGTCCTTCAATATAAAGAATTTTCATTTATTTGTCAACTGGCAAACTCTTCATAAGCAAAGGTTAGTGAATTACTTAACTTCTCATGTCCACTTAAGAGTAAACATTTACAAAATACAGAAGCAACAATGACAGTTAAAAGTAAATGAAAACATTTTAAAAAAAATACACTAATTTAGACCTAAGATGACTGTGTCACAGAAAAACTGACCAATTCCCTCAAATACAGATGTTATAACTACCATCCCATGTCAATTTGGCAGTCTATATATTTTTCCTTAAGAAGAAAAAAATCTAAAGCAATACAGTAGGAGAGTATACAAACATGAAAAAAACACAACGAAGGAAAATACTCCCCAAACAATATCAGGCAATAAGAAACCAACCATAAAACTGCTTATAAAATATAATTAAACTTTTGAGGAAAACAAAAAAACAAAACTCGTTTTATAAATTATTCTAGAAGAAATCCTAGAAGATGACAAAATATTACAAGTAGTAATTACTGGTTGAAAGAATTACTCGATATTTATTCACTTCTTTATATTTTTGTGTTATATTTTCTGTAATGAAAATACTGTTGTTTAATCAATGGGGGGGGCGGATTTTTAAAATGCCAATTCCAAATTCCAAAATGGAAAATGATTAAAATTCAACCTATTTAGAACAAGAACTGCCCCTTTTTGGTGTATATGCCATCTCAAAAGAGTTTCAAAAGTGAAAATTAAAACTGAAGAGCATTTAAACTGATAAAATCCCTTGATAAATATGTTGAAAAATGTTCCTTAGATAATCTCAATTCCAAACTCAAATAATTTGGGTGCTTTTAGAAAAATTGCTAAAATGAAACTAATAAAATTTAGTAAGCTAGAATATCAAATTAATATATGAACTTAACATTTAAAAGATAGCAAATTTATTTCTGTCTTTAGAAATAATTTTCTAGAAAAAGTATATGTGTATTATAACAAACATATAAGATGCATATGTAATATATGCATATATATTAAGGGAAAGTCGATTTAAATTTATACTTCTTACAAGAAATTTAAAATTGACATAAGAATTTCTACTACAAGAGGACTGTCTGAAAGGTGACATGTCTTTTTTAAAAAAAGAAATATTATAATCACTTTTGACATAATTTTAAAAACACTTCAGAAATGTCTACTTACTGCATGTTTAAGTGTGCACATCTCATAAAGGACACATCCAAGAGCCCAAATGTCACTAGAAAAGAGAAAAAATTTTTTGTAAGTATCAGATTTCACTTGAAATTTTTTCATTTAAAGGAAACAATACCTGCATGAAAATGCTTTGCAAAAATATGTGATCCACAAAACATGTCCTTTAAAACTTAAAATGTCATAACCAAATGACAAAAACAGCTATCTCAGATTAGAAAAGTAATGGTTGCTCTAATATTTTAAAGTTTCATTAAGGAAATTTAATATTTTAAAAAACAGAATCAGCAAATTTCATAGATATGCTGTTGTCTCACAAAACTCAAACTACTTTATTCAATTATTTGCAAAATGCCATAATTTTTAACAAAGAAAAATACTACATTAAAAGACAAATACTATTTTAAAAGAAA
Organism: Pteropus alecto; assembly: GCF_000325575.1. Lineage (NCBI taxonomy): Eukaryota > Metazoa > Chordata > Mammalia > Chiroptera > Pteropodidae > Pteropus > Pteropus alecto. The sequence goes on along the minus strand of NW_006431918.1, from coordinate 17,231,268 downwards.
AATACTACTTTAAAAACATGAAAATATTGATTTACTAAAGTTTTGTCTCAAATAAACCTGTAATAGCCAATTGAAATATTAGGTAAGAATATTTATTCTAATTTAAAGACTTAGTTACACTACCTCCTTTGTATATGATCTCGTCTATCTTAAAATAAACAGATATTTTTATAATAAGAAAAACTACCTCTATTTTTAAAAAGGAAAAAGGAACTCATAGTTCAGAGTGATAGTGGTCCTTAGAAGTCAACAAAAGTATAAACCACTGCTCCTGAAAGCTGAACTTATTAGAAAAGAAGAAAATCCATTATTGAAATCTTGGGATTATCCATGTTGTTTCAGATGGCAAGATTTCATTCTTTTTTATGGCTCAGTAATATTCTATTATATGTAATGAAATCATTAATTTCAAGATTCAGCTGGGAAAAAATAAAAATGTAACTGAACTATTTAGTAACTTGTACATATTACAAATTAAACAGTATGAACAAAAACATTAAGCTAATGATGCTATTAATAAAATACTTTAAAATACATTTTAAAACAGGCAGAGAATCTAAGAAACAAAGGGACTTATCTGAGTGCCAAAGTTAGTGAAGGACCATAGCAAGAATCCAATATATATATATTGGATATATATATATACACACACACATACACACACACACCACATCTTCTTCATCCATTCATCTACTGATGGACACTAAGTTGCTTCCATATCTTAGCTATTGTAAATAATGCTACAATTAACACAGGGATGCATATGTCTTTTCAAATCAGAGTTTTGGGTTTCTTTGGACCTAAAGAAGATTATTCTAAGTGAAGTAAGTCAGAAAGAGAAAGACAAATACCATATAATTTCACTTATATGTGGAATCTAAAAAAAAAAAAAAAAGAAAAGAAAAAAACAAGACAAACAAGTTCATAGATAAAAGAACATGTTGATGGTTGCCAGAAAGGTGGTGGGGTTCAGCTGGAGAGATGAGTGAAAGGGGAAGGGATTAAGAAGTACAAACTGGTAGTTAAAAACAGCCATTGGGATGTAAAGTATAGAATAGGGACTATAGACAATATTGTAATAACTATGTATAGTATCAGATGGGTACTAGAGTTACTGGGGTGATCGCTTCATAAGTAATATAAATGTCTAATCATATGTTGTACATATGAAACTAACATTGTATATTAACTATAATTGAAAAATAAAAAAATGATTAAAAAAAAATCCTAAGGTTATCTTAACCTTACCAAACTCTAACAAATATCTACAAATATAAACTTGTAACTCCAAAAATCTATTTGATTTTAAGATTCAGCTGGGAAAAGAATGTAAATATAATTAAGCTTTCTAGTAACTTGGACGTGTTACAAATTAAACAGTACGAACAAAAACATTAAGCTAATGATCCTATTAATAAAATACTTTAAAATACATTTTAAAAAATATGTATTTCAAAGTATAATTGATGCTGGTCTGTTACATTTCAAAAGTGTTTTTCCCACAAAAATTGTATATAAAATTCTTTAAAGGATGATTAAATCCATTCCTAAAGATTGATGTATTTTACAGTTGACTTATTGACAAGAAACAGAAGTAACATTAATAAAAATTTAAAGATACATTGTTAGGATAATCAGTTTCTATTGCTCAAGTATAAAATACAGTTTCCTCCTAATCTTCAAAAAAAAGGGGGTGTGAGGGTGGGGAAGGGACGGATAACAATCATGAGTACATTCATTACTGCCAATTACCACTGTCTTCCTTTTAGCTTCTATGAGTGCTTTCAAAATTAAGTCCATAGTTTTCTGGTTGGGACTTTTCTATTAGAAAGAGTGAGAGAAAATAAAAGATAATCGGAATCCAGTGGCAGAATTCCTCTTCCCACCTATATATACAATCTGGTAACCACAGTATAGCTCAGTAATTAGAAATTTGGAGTTGGAAGCCAAATGCCTGGGACTTTGAAGATAGTTTACCTTTCTCTGCATTTGATTTCCTTGTAAGGAAAGGAGGAACAATTGTTCACGGTTAATACATAAAACTCACAAGGTCATTGTAAAGATTAAGTGTTAATACACAGAAAGCATACAAAACAGTGCCAGGAACAAAAAAAAAATGTTAAAAAAATAAGTATTATAATTCAGTAGGAAGTTTCAAAGAGAATAACAGAAGAAAGCAGTCTATTTCCAAATATAATTTAAACAATAAAGTGATTCTATAATTTCTTTAGCAAGATAGTAAAATAGCCTCTTTACAATTCCTCCTATCATATACTGAAGTGTGTGTGTGTGTATGTATTTATATACATATGTTTACATCTGCATATTATTGATTTTAGAATAATATTCTGAAGGCTAATAAATATAATAGAAAGATTTAAAGAAAATATATATATAATGAATATCATTTTAAAAACCTTTTATTGTTGTAAGGTTTGTTTTCACAGATTTCAGGTGACAAGTAGTATGGGGTCCCTATGCAGGTTCGAGCAAGTTCTACGGTACTGGAAGAAAAAGAATTATTGGAGAAGTTTAAAATACTTAAAGATATAAATTACCACATATACATCATCATGAATTAAAATTTCACTAAAGATATATCAAAATAAAGTTTACAATGGATATATTACCTATTAAGAACTCTAGCAATTCCAAAATCTCCAAGTTGTATTGTCCCATCTTTGGTTAAAAATATGTTCTGTGAGAGAGGGAAAAAAAAAAACAAAAACGGAATTATTATTACAGTTCAGTTCTGAGTCAGCAACTTTTTTCATAAAAAATGAATCGGTTGAAAAAAAATAACTGGATAACTGAGATAACTGGATATCCACATGCAAAAGAATGAATGTAAACTCCTATCTCATACCGTACATAAAAATAAACTCAAAATGGTTCCTACACCTAAATATAAGAACTAAAACTATAAAATTCCTAGTGGAAAATATAGAAGTAAATCTTCACACCTTTGGGTTAGGCAAAGATTTCTTAGATATGACACCAAAAGCACAAGCAAAAAAAAAAAAAAAAAAAATGGATTTCATCAAAATTAGAAACTAATGTGCATCAAAGGACACCATCCAGAAAGTGAATAGACAGCCCACAGAGTTGGAGGAAATATTTGCAAATCATATATCTGACAAGGAATTTGTATCCAGAGTAAATAACACTTACGACTCAACAACAATAAAAAACAACTCAATTTTAAAACAGGCAAAGGCACATATTAGATGATTCTATTTATATAACATGTCTGGAATAGGCAACATAAAGACAGAAAGTATTTTAGAAGTTTCCAAAATATAAGTGGAGGGGGAATGTGGAGTGACTACTAATAGGTACAGAGTTTCTTTCTGGAGTGATAAAAAATGTTCTGAAATTTGAGAGTGATGATGGTTTCACAACTTAGTGAATATAATAAAAATTACTGAACTTTAAATGGATGCATTTTATGGTTTGTGAAATATATCTCAATAAAGCTTTTAAAAAATGAATCTAGACCTCCTCTTCCATCCAAAAAAAAAACGGCCTAAAAATTCTAATTAGCCTAAATGTAACAAGTTAATATTAAAATTTTCCAATAATGGTGGGGATGAGTTGAGGGGCAGGCAAAATAGGTGAAAGAGAATTAAGAGGTACAAACTTACAGTTATAAAATCAGTAAGTCAAAGAGATGTACTGCACAGCATAGAGGACATAGTAGTATGTAATAACTTTGTAGTGATAGATGGTAACTAGATTTATTGTGACCATTTCATAATGTATATATCAAATCACTATGCTGTACACCTGAAACTAAAATGAAACTGTATGCCAATTATACTTCAATAAAAAAAAAGTAGAGATCCCTGAAAACCATCCAAAAAATAAAAAATAAATAAAACAGCATGATGAAGATTTATTTATTTTAAAATTTCCAATAATTTATGCAATTATTTTGCATTTATAAATACACGACTCCAATACTCTATGAATAAACAGTGAAGCCGGGAGTTTGTGGAATAACATGAATTAAACCCCATATCAGCCAGGAGACTTGAATTAGGCACATGCTCACAATCAAAGATGACACAAGGTGGGGTTGACAGGGATAGAGTGAAATGGGGTGAAATGGATTAGCTGGAAGCGGGTTGAGGGACAGTTCCTCTTCTTCTTATATAGACTATTAGGCTATATAAGAAGTTTCAGGCCTGATGTAAGAGATAGACCCTTGGCCATGACACAAGGAAATGAACTTCCTTGGAACTCCCCACTCTGGGAACTGAGAGAGCATAAGTGAAACATGAAACCTCTATGAAACCTCTATGCAAAGATGAGTGAATTATAGAGAAAAAACGTACATATGAATAAATATAATGCAAAGAAAAGCAGCCAAAATATCATCAAAACAAAAATTCACTCCAGATAGAATTTTATAAATCAGTCCAACAAAAACTTGAAAGTAAAGATGTTTAGAAAATGCAAAAAGGTAAATGAAGGAACAGATATCCATTTAAAAAGAACAAGACATTATGAAATAAGAACCAATCAGAAACAAGAATAGATGTGAAAATCCATAAAAGTCTTAAAGAGAAAAAATCATTAAACAAAAACTAGATGAGATAAGCCCTAGTTTGTACAAAATTAAAAAGAGATTTAGTTAACTGGAAGGTAGGTCGAGGAATTCACCTAGAATGTAGAGACGAAGAGATAAAATATGAAAAAAATAAGATACTTGAAAGGATAGATTAAGCACCTCCATCATACGTCCAGAAAAAAATCTAAAAGACAACCATGAAGATAATGATAGAGAAATAATATTTTAAAAAATATAGCTAAACATTGTCCAAAACATTCCTGAGGAAATATACATTCTCAGATCAAACGTATACAACATAATGAATAAAAACTGAACCTCACCAATGCATGACACTAAAATTTCAGAACAATGAGATCACAGAAAAGATCCTAAAATCTTCCAGAGTGAAGAAACAAGGATAAGAAATCATAATGGCTTTAAATTCCTAAACAGCGACACTAGAAGCCAAAGGACAGATGAACCCTATATTCTAGA
>NW_006431918.1:17220277-17226208 GCF_000325575.1 Pteropus alecto | reverse complement strand
AACCTAGAAACCTAGAAATTTATATCCAAAGTATCATTAAAGTAAGAGAATGGAATACAGTCATCTGCAAACATGCAAAATCTCAAAAAGTATAAGTTCCACACTTCCATTTTTTGGATATTTTCTGTTATAATGAGAAAGTAAATGAAGAAAGAGGAAGATACAGGAAGTAGGCAGGAGATCTAAGGCAAGATGCTGATGAAGACTTCTAGGATTACAGTGAAGGGAGAAAACAGATAATCTGATGTAGATTAGACTGGGGTCAAAAATTCCAGTTCCATGTCCATATCCATTTAGACTGAACATACCTGGGATTTTATGTCTCGGTGAAGAATTTTTCTATCATGTACATGTTTCAAGGCCAAACATATCTGCACAAACCAGTCCAAAATCTAGGGGGGAAAAAATCAGATTTGTCATGTCTTTTAAAATTTACATTTCACAGTACTCTTTCCTTGACTACTAAAGGATTCATGAATATCTGGGGCTGAAGGGAAATAAATCCTTAAAGAAAACTTACGCTGTAATTTATTTTTAATTTGTAGTCACTAACATTACATAGCTATTCAAGCCTAATGACACATATGCACATACTAACTTTAAAATGTAAGAGACTGCTACTGAAGCATCTCTTATAAATCACAATAAATATGTTAAGAAAATTTCAAAGAGTGAAAAATGGAAATAATTTATATTTTATGATAGTATGATGGTGGGTGATCTTTCTTTTTAAATGTATCTTTTTTTTATAATGTTTTTTAAAATGAATAAAAATCACAAGAAGAAAAAAAAAATCAGGCTGGAAATTTGGATGACATCTCTTGAGTTTTTTCTCTCCCCACATTTATCATGTATAAATACACTCTGGACCTGGCCACTTGAAAGTAAAAAGGCTTCATTTTTTTCTCAGCCCTGATACCGAAAGAAATAAGTCAGACAGAAAAAGTTGAGAACCATATAGTTTCACTCATATGGGAGATATAAAACAGAAAGCAACAAATGAACAAGACAAAAACTCAAAGACACAGACAACAGTTTTAGTGGTTACCACAGGGGAAGGCGGGCGAGATTGATAAGGGTAAAGGGGGTCAAACATATGGTAACAGAAGGAAATTTAACTGTGGGTAGTGAAGACACAATGCAATATACATATTACTGAACTGTACATACATTTGAAACCTATACAATTTTATTAATTGATGTCACCCCAATAAATTTAATTAAAAAACAGAGCAAAAACATATAAAAAGAATTCCAAGTAGATGGCATTTTGAAACATAAAAATTAAACTATACAATAATGAAAGAAAACATGGGTTAATATTCTATAATTTTTTATTGAAGCGGGACTTTAAAAACATAACAGAAAACCCACAAGTCACAAAAAACACGAGTGACAAAGTTGACTCTATAAAAGTTAAAACATCTGCATGACAAAATATATAAAGTTTAATAATAATTTGAGAAAATATCTGCAACACAATTGATAGATTGCTAATTCTTTAATGTGCAAAAGTGCTTCCAAATCATAAAGAAAAATAATGGCAGCCAAAATGAGAAGTGGACAAAAGGCTGGAAAGGCAAATGACAGAGAGGAAAAAAAGCCAATGAACACATATATAAAATACTAATCTTCCTTCAAATTAAAAAATTAATAATTAAAACAAGATACCATTTTGACTTGACAAAAACAAAATAATAAACAGTGTTGGCCAGAATGTGGGAAATAAGCCTGCACATACCCTATTTGTGGGAAGTTAATTACAGTCATTTTACAAAGTATGTAAAAATTTTAAATTCACATACCATTTGAAAGAGCAAACTGTAATTTACAATTTATCTCACAGATATAGTATCACAAATACAAAAAGATGTGTACAAGGATGTGTACTTCAGCACTGTTTGTCAGAGCAAAAAACATAACCTAAATGTCCAAGAGGCCTGATTAAATATACTGTGATATCACTGTACTAGAGATACCATGCAGCCACTGAAAAGAATGAAGTACTTCTATGTACACTGTTAAGTGAAAAAAAGAAAGTTGTAGAATGGTATGTACAGCATACTCCTATTTTTTTAAGTATATGTTTATGTATATTACATACCCGAACTCTATATAATTATATATGAGCATGTGGTGTGTTTTAGAAAGAAAGAATAAAGGAAATATAGAAGGATAACTACCAGTTAACAATGTTTACTTCAGGGAAGAAATTTTTCAGAAAACAGAATGAAAGGTAAGTAACAAGCTTTACTTTTTATTCTTATCTCTTCAGTATTTTTTCTAAAGAACAAATATTGAATTAAAATAACCTAAAATTAATATTTAAAAATTTATTTTCTTAAAAAAGCAAGCCTCTCAGTTCAGTTCAATAGATTATTACTAAGGACTACACGAATTTTTAAGTTCCTTTCCACATTTGCATAAGACACTACAAGTAGAAAAGTGAAATACAGTTGTGACTTTAAGGAGTTCATACAGTGGTAAAAAATAAACAAATACCTATAATAATAATAATTTGTAATATGAGTAATAAATAATACATACAACAAACTTTACACTGAGAGAGCAATTAATTCAACAAGAGAGGGATCAGGAACAAGTACAAAAAGAAGATGAAAACTTTAGTTAAATCTTATTGTTACGCAGTCTACCTGTAGAACTGGAACACATCTAGAAATCACCTACACCTCATTCTACAGATAAGTTTTTTTGTTATCATATTTCCCATACCTATACTCCTTTATAATTTGACAAAAAAAGTATTCAGCAGCAATGATATACCTGGATAGGTACAGGAACAGACAAAAATGTAAAGAAAAGAGCTCAAAGGACATGAGTCAGCAAATTTATTCTGCGAAGTAAATATTTTAGGATTTGCAAGCCATATGGTCTGTCTCAACTCAACTTTGCCACTGTAATATAAAAGCAGCCACATATTACATGCAAACAAATAAATATAACTGTTTTAATAAAACTTTATTTACAAAACAGACAACAGACTGACGTCAGACTACAGGTCACTGTTTGCCAATCCCTAGCAAAGACTATTGGGGAAGATGAGTAAGTTAACCAGAGTGTTGAAGAAGCACAAAGGTGAGTCAGCTCAGCTTGGAAGTGATAAAGTTGGACAGATGTGACTCCAGAGCTAAGTTTGGATGGAAGGTATAAATAAAGCTAAGGAAATCACAACTTGTACAAGTAGAAAGGCTAAACTTCCATCCCTTGTCCATCCTAATATAGACTCATTATATTAGTGTTTGATTACTTGGAGTTGGGATTAGGGAAAAGGGAAAATTCTTAAATTAAATCTCTGCTTCTAATCTCTCCTTTTTATTCCTTGTATATATTAGTTCATAATTTTTACAAAATACTGTTGGGATAATGGCATTCCCTTTCTCAAACAACTTTCAAATTCAAATGTTTAGAAATGTTGAGCCAGTCCAACCAAACACCATATGGTAGTACTTATACACTTGTCTGAATTACAGTTGTGTGTGTACATCTTATTTTTACTGCTCGAACTGCCTTAGAGCACCAAAACAATACTCCAAAACTCGGGTTCCTTTGCTCAATGAAATGTGTCAAAATTTTACCAAAGAATACAGTTTTAGTGGGTTTAGTCATTAAGAAGAAAAAAAAGCTTGAGAAACTTTTACTGACAAATATTAATAAAAAAACAGAACTTGGCTTTCTCTGAGAACAATAAATTGATCTTAGAGTATCTAAAAAAAGATAATATTTTGCTTACTATATACCTTCTGTGTAATTTGCCTAGAAAGCAGATATTCCATTATAATAATATCCTCTGCTTTATGAAAGAGCTAAGGATCCTTATAATTATATAATGTTCATGTATATTTTTTCAAGTTTTTAGTTGTAGTAAAATACACACAACACAAAATTTACCGCTTTAACTCTTTATAAGTGTATATGTGGGTGTTATTAAACACATTCATATTATTGTGTAACCATCACCATCTATCCAACTTCAGAACTCTTTTCATCTTGCAAAACTAAAACTCTATACCTATTAAATAAGAATTTTCCATTCTCCCTTCCTCTCTAGACCCTAGAAATCACCATTTTACTTCCTGTTTCTTATGATTTTGACTACTCTAAGTACTTCATATAAGTGGAATCATACAGTATTTATCTTTTTGTGACTGGTTATTTACATAACACAATGTTTTCAAGGTTGATCCATATTGTAGCATATGTCAGAATTTCCTTCCTTTTTAAGGCTGACCAACATGAAGAAACTTACTTCCGTCATGTTCCTATTTGTTTTCTATACGTTTTGTAGCTTGTCCGTCCCTCATTTCCTACACTACGGTCTTCTTTTGTGTTGATTTTTTTGGTAAACATTTAAAATCATCTCTCATTTCCTTTTGTATATATTCTGTATCTATTTTCTTTTCTGTTACCATGGGAATTACAGTTAATATACTACAGTTATAATACTCGAATTTGGATTTGTACCAGTTTAACTTCAATAACACAAAAATTCTGCTCCTTTACATCTCCATCCCACTTCTTTCAGTTGTTGATGCCACAAAATCATATTTTTACATAATTATACCTTTGTGTGTCCAAAAACATAAACAGATATTTTTTAAAAAGCATTAGTCTCTTAAATTATGTATAAAACAAAATATGGAACTACAAACCAGTTATAATACTAGCTTTTAGAATAATGGTTGCTTTTTAGAAAATGTGTTAGTTTCTTAAGTCATGCAGAAAACAAAAAGGAGAGTTACAAACCATCATTACAATATTTAATAACTGCTTATGTATTTACCTTTACTGACCTCCTTACTTCCTCATTTGGCATTAAGTCACTGTCTAGTGTCTTATTATTTCAGTCTTCAAGACTCCTGTTAGCATTTCTTTCAGTGCAAGACTAGCAATAACAAATAACCTCAGTGTTTATCTGGGAATGTCTTAATTTCCCCCATCATTTTAAAGGACAGTTTTACAAAATGGAGAATTATTGGTTGACAGTTTTTCTTTCAGCACTTGAGTATGTATGCCCCAGCTTCCTGGTCTCCAAAGTTTCTAAGAAATCTGCTGATAATCTTATTGAGGTTCTCTTGTACAAGATGAGTCACTTATCTCTTGCTGCTTTTAAGATTCTCTGTCTTTGCCTTTCAAGTTTAATTATGTCTTGGTGTGAGTCTCTGAGATTAACCAATTTGGAGTTTGTTAAGTTTTCTGGATGTTTATATTCGCGTCTTTCAATAAATTTGAGAATGGAAGTTTTTAAACATTTTTCAAATATTTTCTCTGCCCCATTCTCTCTCTCCTCTCTTGTTGAGATTCCCACAATGCAGATCTTGGTCTACTAGATGATGTTTCACAGGTCCCTTACGGTCTGCTTACTTTTGTTTCATCTTTTTCTTTTTTCTGTTCTTCAGACTCAATAATTACCACTGTCAAAGCTTTTTCACCAATTCTTCGAGTTCCTCAAATGAATTTTTCATTTTAGTTATCGTACTTTGTACCTCCAGAATTTCTTTCTGGTTTCTTTTTAGGCTTTCTCTTTATTGACATTTCTATTTTATTCATACATTCTTTTTCTTGACTTTCTCCATGTTTTTTTTAGTTCTTAGAGTATTTTTAGGACAGTTGTTTAAAGTCTTTGTCCAGTAGATGACCATCAGGTCTTTTTCAGGGACAGGATCTATTTTTTTCCTTTAAATGGGCCATACTTTCCTGTCTCTTGTATGCCTTGGGATTTTTTTGTTGTTGAAAATTAGTCATCTGAACCTAATAATGTGGTAACTATTGAAATAAGTTTCTCCTCCTTCCTCAGGGTTTGCTGGTTTTTTTCAGTGCTTTTTGTTTGTTTGTTTGTTTTAATTTTTGTATGCTGACTCTGAGCTGAGGATCAGTCTGAGTATAAACTTAAAATCTTCTCAGGTCTTTTCT
>NW_006431918.1:17206783-17220250 GCF_000325575.1 Pteropus alecto | reverse complement strand
TGCATGATGACTTTCTAATTTCCTTTGTATATGTGGTTGCTTTTGAATGTAATGTCTGGAAAGGAACAAAGCAGAAAATAAAGGGGCACTGGCCCTTTAAATCTCCTAGAAGTTACTTTAGCCAGAGAGATGGGACTGGTTACAATGAGGTGAAAGTGCAACGAGAATGAGTGCGTAGCTCTTTATCTGTACTTTAGAGATGAGAAATAGCTCAATAATCGGAGCACAGAACAGAGCACAGATCCCCGATATTTGGAGGACAGGGACCTTATTGCCCACTCTAGTTACCACGAGGTGCATGCAAGCTGCCCTGGGAAAGTATACATGGCTGGCTGCCTTGGGACTTGAAGGATGGGTAGCTGCTACTATAGAGCTAAGGGCTGAAATTAGCTGAAATTAACCACAATTTATTATCCAAGCCTTTCCCTGGAAGCTACAAGCCTTCAATAGACTCCAGAGATGCAAAACAGTTAAATCACACAGATTCTGCCACTGTAATTGTTGTGCTGGGAGGAAGATGGAGTCCTAGTGCTTCTTACTCTTCTATATTCCCAGAAACCTCTCCATCTACATTTATTTTAAAGTATTTTTACTTTGCCGTAGCTTAATCGAGTGAGCAAATCTCTGACAACTCTTTAGATTTTCACCTTCCTAAGTTTAGATCCTAAATTTAGAAAAAATAAAATAAAAATTTTGAGTTACCTAATGAATTAGCTCAACACTGTTATAAGAGCTGCAGTGGAAGACTTGGTTAACATAACAATTACTAAGCTGACAAGTAGAACAAGAACTCAAATTCAAATTTTTTTTTGATTTACTCCAAGTTCTGTGCTCTGTCTAGTAGGCTTAATTATGGAAAATTTGAGAATTATAACATTAAATATTTAATAGTACTTAATTAAAATATAACCCAAGATCTCACCTTACCAGATTTCAAGTTACTGCTAAGAACCTAAAAGTCCCCACCTGTACGCTATTACCAATCAACTGCTTAGTTGTGCCAACTTGGTGTCTACCATAGACACAAGTTTCCTAAGCAACCTGATATGACATAAGTAAAAGCTCTGCTCTACAGTAAATTATGACGTAGTTGGAGATATAATTCTGATGTGAAATTATTGGAATATATTAAGAAGGGTACATGATGCAGGAAAAATAAGTATAGACTTGGATAAATACAATGCAGCATCATATAGCAGTTAGAAGCAACATATGCACACATAGCAAAACGGATGGATCAGAAACATAGCACTTAGGGAAAAGAGTAAAAATAAATAAGCTATTATACAATAGATATGCACTTAAAAATACATGTATACAAAACAATGTTAGCCATTTTGCAAAAATACATAGAGATATTTATTAAAGACACTGGAATAGTAGCCTATGGAGGGGAGGGAAACGGAAATAGAGTACAAAGATAAAAGAGTAGAAAGAAATGAAAAGCACAGGCTTTGCTGGAATGAAATATAATGCAGCTATTAAAACTAATATAACTGATCTATATGGACTAATATGTAAAGATAATCAAAATAATTTTTAAGTGACAAAAGCAAGAAAGAGAATGGTATGTATAATGTTCCATTTCTGAATATGTGTTTCTCAATATTTGCATGTACATGTCCAAGTATGAAAAAGAAACTCTGGAAGAATACACCAAACTAAAAACAGTGGGGAAAGACTTTCTGAACTTTTTAATCATTTTACAATTAATTTATGTTTGTAAAAAGAAAATTTTATAAACTTTGGCATTAGGCAGAAGTAAGTTCAAACACCGACTATGTGATTTGGGGAAAGTTACTTAACCTCTGTTAGATTTCTTATCTATTAAATAGAAAAAAATCCACTAATTTGTGGGGGAGGAGTTATAAGAATTAAAAAAGACAACAATTAAAACACTCCTGGCACAGTGTTCCCTCCATTCCCCTAAGTTAAAGCACCCAATTAAAATTAAGAAAAGGTGATAATGAGAAATGCAATTTAGAGAAGGAAAAGATCACGAAAGATTAGACTTGAGCTGAGCTTTAAAGAATGGTCGAATATTAGTAAGAGAGAGGTAGAGGGTAAGTATTACCAAAATAAAGAGACAATCACAATAAGTACATAAGTAGAAGAAAGTGATGTATAAATACGCGCTCGGTGCCTACCACACAATGCATCCTCAATAAATCTGTTAAATAAATGAAAAAAGGTGCACATTAGGAAATAATAGAAAAAAATAAGACTACTTAGGTAGGATAGGGTCATAGTTTAGAGATCCTTGAAATCAAAATAGAGATTAGATGTAATGCAGATACCAATGCTAAGCTTCTAGAGCTGGAATTACCTGGCAAAGTTACATGTTAGGAAGATATGGTCTCGTAGCAATAAGCCAGATTGACAGGATATAGATTAACCAGTTATAATAAGTTATTAAGTTATATCCATAAATATAAGTATTTTATATACATACACGCAGGATATAACGTATATTACACATATAACAATATTACAAACAGGAAATCGCATAGAGAACTAAACTAATATGGGAACTAATTAGAGCAGAAACATGACTAAGATATTAGAATATGATACCAAACTCCCATAGTAATTATAATTAACATTTGCAGTTGTAAATAAATATGTATATAAACAAACCTAGCATTATTTCTCAATAACATAATGGAGGAAGAGTCAATCGCCTAAATGTTAACTCACCTGATCCTCTTGAAACAAAATGCCTTTCTGAGCATTTATTCGTTTAAACAGATCCCCTCCTTCGCAGTAATCCATCACTATGTAGAGAGAGCCATTTTCTGCAAAATATAAATATTTCATTCCATTTTTAAAAATTTGTATCAAAAGCATAGATAAATTAAGAGTACCTAACGGTTTACTAAAAAGTAGCATAATTAACTGTGTCCCATTAAACCAAAAACAGAATCAAACTCAAAAAAATTAGAGTACAAAGTCAAGGTACACTGGTTATACAGACTGTACAATAACTTGGGTTAACAGGCACCTCCATCATTAATGAATTTTTCTACTAAGAATACACCATCCTATTGGATAGCAGTGTCCACATTGATCCAAACATCTCTGGAATACAGACAAAATGTAGACAGATATACAGATATTCCTTGACTTATGGTGGGGTTACATTTTAATAAACCCATCGCAAGTTGAAAATATCATTAAGTTGAAAATGCATATTTTTAATTTTAACTTATTATGTGTATAATTCAGTGGCATTTAAAGTATAATATTGGTAATATAGTCAATAATATTGAAAATGCATATTTTAATATTTATTATTAATACTTTCATGACTCATTCCATGGGTAGACAGGACTAGAAAACATTTCTTAGTTCTTCTCTTCATCCTTATTCTTATATAAGAATAAGACTATGCTTATTCGTCTCAAGTAGAGTGACTGACATTACTTCCAACATTTACTAAACCACTACTCACTAGTGAAACTATTGCAACTCAACAGCTTTCCCAGTTTTCACTTCTCTCATTACCCTGTGCTTATGGCCTTATCTCCAGCAGTACTTATTTCCTGCACCTTGTGGCGACGTTATTACTGGTAGTACTCATATCTCCTTCTGCTATACTGCTTCTAATGTAGTATGATGTGCTATGGATTGGGAACCTATATGACTGAGCTAATAAAGAATCTGTTATAAGTCTTTTTGATATGAAAAGATTACCCAAATATACGTGAGAAATCAATGTTAAACAAAATAACTGTAGAATCTATTACTTATAAAAATGTGTATAGGATGTTAATATTTATGTAGCATAAGGGAAAAAAGCAAAAAATTATTTACAGTATGCTATCATTTAATGTATGCTTAATAATGCTTAGAATATTTCTGGCAGGAAACACAAGACAGTGGTACTGGTTAACTCCAGGAAATAAAAATAGGTAGTTCAAAGGTAGGAATAGAAGGCGAACTTTTCACTCTTATGTAACATTTGAATTTTATATAATATGCATGTATCAAAAAAATAAAACCATCAAAACATTGAAAAAGAGTGTGTGTGTATGTGAAAGAGAGAGAGAGACAGGGAGACAGAGGTTAAACAGGGCCTGCCAAAGAGATGGAGAAGTAATCCTGAAGTAACATGCTTGAGCTTTAGTACATGAACTCTGTAATGTTTGCTGCTGCTTAAACATTTATTATTTATTTTGAGGGTAAATACCACCTAAAATGTAAGGTTAACATAAAAGCCTTTTCTCCATGAGGTAAGTACTAATCTGTTTTGTATCCCTTCAAACACTTAAACATCTGAGTGTCAGCTATGTGCCAGGCACTTTTGCACATGATGCTGGGAATACAGAAATATAAGATGCCACCCATATCACCAATGGGCTCACACACCAATGGAGAAATCGCTTTCAAAAAAAAAAACAAAACAAAACGAAACCCAAAACCACCACCACCTAGACACTGCTTGAAGTTGAGGCAAAAAAGCCTGTAAAGCAAGTGATAAACCCTCAATGCATGTTAGAAAACAACCAAGGCTGTAACAGAAAAAGTAATGAGGATGCGAGCTACAACCCCTCGGCAATGCATATGCTGTTAGATGGCTAACCCAAAGCCAGTTCTAACACTCTTCTCCCTTCATCACCTCTCACTTTAGAAGCTGGGGGAGGGAGGAATAACAGATTTTCTAATTTCCAGTCTCCCCTATACTTAGAGGTGGTCACTGACCCAGTTTTGGCCAATAAGATCTAAGAGGAAATCTGAACAGTGGCTTCTGAAAAAGCATGTGCTTATCTGATTACAGGAACAGATCCAAAAGAAGAGCTGCTGGTGCTACCATGCCCCTTCTTTTTGCCTTGGAGGCAGACACGTGCCTAGAATTGCAAGAGCCATCTTGGGACAAGGTTAAAAGCATTAGGCTGAAAACTTACGTACTAAGGATGGCAGAGAAGACAGACAGAGCCTGCATCTTGATAAAACTACTGAACTGCCACATATACCCTATTACAGGACTGCTTATCTTTAAGAATTAAATATTTTTCTCATTTAGGCCATATTGGTCAGATTTTCTGTTACTCGCAGCAAAAAGGAATCCAAATTTAGCCTCAAAGAAAAGCTTTTTTCAAGTAGATAGAGAAGCTGGATTTGGCACAGGAAACGAGTAGTGCGCCAGCACCTATCATCATGTATGAGATTGAAAAGCTTTCTGCTGAAAGATAGAAACACTACTTTAACAGATAGCTATAGACATCCAAAAATAGCGATATATGAATAACAAAGTAAATAAAAATGTGTAACAGATACCCAAATATACAATGATACAAGACAAACTCCTACATTCTCAGTAAGATCATTTTCTTTGAATTTATAAATGTTTAAGATGTAGATGAAATAGTAAAGTGTCTAATTATAATATTTAAAATTATAATCTAAATATACACTTACATACCTAGAAATGGTTTTTCTCTATTCTTCATATATGAAACAACTTTACCCAAACTTTTCAAATCTATCTTTAATATCAATATCTTTTATTAATTTATCTATCAGTTTTTCCATATACATGATCTGTATTTCCTTTTAAGCCGACTGAAAGAGAGCACTTTTTAAATCTGTTTATGTTGTCACTGGAATTGGCTTATGTGCACGATTGTCAGGATGTAACGATACTGCCTTTTAACTGATTTTAGAAGACTTACTATGGTATTTAATAAAGGCAATTATGATGTCAATGTTTAATTTCTTTGATGCTTTTTAAACTAATTCTTCTTGAGCACCTCTATAAGCACTCAAAACTAACTCAGTGATGTCTGCTTCCCCAAAAGGATTTTGTTATTTAGTGTATTAAAATTTTTTGAGAGCATATTGTACAATATGAGATTTTATAAGAAATAATTAGTTTATAAGCTAAGACAACTTCCTGGTAAACACATTTTGGAATATTTTCCCTAATATTAAATTATATGTGGATTTTTTTTTATAATAGTGAAATGAAAACTTTCTTGCAACAAAGAAAAACCTGAATCTGCACAAAGAAAAGGTACAAAATATTTCAAGAGAAACAGATTCAGAATTATTAATACAATATCATATTCCAGTGAATTTCAATCCTGAAGAAAGAGTCTTTGGGCATCAAAGAAAGATAAAGCAAGTTACCTCCAAGAGGAAAAACATTACACTGGATTCAAATTTTCTACAGAAACATTCAATGGTGGAAGACACAATATGCTTGTAAGAAGAAAAGGGTTATCAAAGGTACTTATTCACATATAAAACATGTCAGAAACTCTCAGAAATACAAATGTTAATTGTACTGCAGGAATATAGCATCCATAAGCTCTTCACGAAAAAAAAAATTGATAAAATCTAGCCAAGTGAGAGATGAATTCAAATAACTCAGGAAAGGGGATGCTACAGTATAAAAGAACTAACAATAAGAACTGAATCTGTCTAAATATAGGCCCAAGGCTAAACAACTCTAAGAATTATAATTTCAAAACTAAAGACACATTATTATTTTACCATGTCAAGATGAACAAAAATCATTAGTAGGGAGGAACTGTAAATATACTAATTTCTTCATCTTTCATGGCAGAACTAAAAATAATGTCAAAAACTGACATTTTTTTAAACCGATCTGCTTATTTTTTTAATTGACAGATTTAAAATGTTTACATATGTAAGTTATTTTTAATCATTTCAGAGAATAATTAAATATCTGTGTTTTAGAGTTCCCAAAAGCTCTGTGAGAAACTAAAGCAGTCCGAAGAGTTACATGGATTAAAATTAATGAAAGATCATTCAGGTAAGGCAGAAATAGGGACTGTAACCAAATATACAGAATCACCAGATAAAGTTATACCATATAAATTTTAGAATGAACTTATAAGCTAGAGTTAGAGAGCTTGTGAGACATAGGAACTCTCATTCTCTTTAGTTTACCAATTCCATTCATACAGAAATATTGCTATAGCACACAGGTATCTGTAACAAGATGTTCAGTGTAACATTATCTGTAATAGTAAACAACTAAAAACAACCTAATCATCCACAACACACAACTGGCTAAAGAAATTATGATAGAGACATAAAAATGCATACAAGGGATATACTACAGTTGTTACATGAAAGCTGTAAAGAATGAGTTGCATCAATAAATAATGATATGGAAAGATATCCATGAGATATAAAGTGAAAAAAACAAGATGCAGAAACACATACATATGATCCCACTTGTTTTTAAACATCGAAAGCTATATGGATGTTCGTCCCATATAGGCACAGATAATACAATAAAGAATAAACACTGATGTATTAACAATGCTTACCATCAGGGAATGGGAATGAAGGTGGAGTGGAACAGAGAACTTAGGGTTCATGCATGTCTGTACTTTTTGAGTATGTCTACCATGAGCATTTATTCCTTTAAAATTAAATAGTAGTAATAATAAAATCTTAAAGAATGCGCTACCCCTCTTGAATCATTCAGATGTTTCTATGTGAGGCATTCGACAAATACAAATATTTGTTGACATATATTTAAGTCTCTTAACTCGAGATATTAAAATTTTGCTGATGAAAGAAAAAAAGAAACTAAATGATAGATGCTATGGGGAAACATAAAGGAAATTCAAGGTCCAGGGAAAAAAGAGATGGTTAACACTGCACTCTTTCATATAAGATATAAATCCTCATTTCGCTGCCATAATAAAATAAATATAAATAATCTGGGTATCTTATGACATAATGCATTAATTGAGCCATATTTTTTTAAGTATGTTCTTTTAGAAGATACCAAGTTTATCTGGGAGTAAGGATACTTTAGCTCTAATTCAGACTCGGAATCTAGTGTTTGATGTGACCCTGAAACAGCCATCTAAACAATCTTCTACTTTCAATCTAGATTATCTTTTTGTTTTGTAATTTATAGTAATTTTTTATAATAATGGGAATGACTTTGATAGGACTTTGATAAACCACCCTGATCTGTCTTCAGAGAAGCTTTGCCGAGTTCCTGCATTAACAAATATAATAGTATATATTTCCAAAACAGCAATATAGTTATGAAATTTAAGAACTGGAGAACACTTTCAACATACCTCAATATTATAATAATAAAGTATGCAGGAGAACACTAATGAGTAAGATACTTTCTGAAGATCAGAACATTTTCTCAGTAGTAACACTGGTAGCACTTAAAGGGAGTTTAGTTTAAAAAGATGTAAATTGCTCTTCTTGCTTTGTCTAAATTCTTGTACTTACCATATTGTTTCCTCTTAAGTGATCATAGTACAGTTAGCCAGTATTACACTACACAGAGACAATGTGGTGTATTACCCTAAAATCAGACTGATACTCATATGTATATGTACTGAAGAAAAAACTATATACTTTTATTCCTAAGAATACATTCATAAGAAGATTCCTTGTAAGGAAAGTACCCAAAAGTCATCATATGGCTTAGAAATTTCTGTAACTCTCTTGAAAAACTTATCTGACCTTCAAATGATTCTCTGTACTGGACAATATTTGGATGCTTCATGTTTGCCAATACTGCAACTTCTCTCCTTGATTCTTCCCTTTCTTTATTGGACATCTTAAATGGGAGAGAAAAAAAGTAATAAATTAAACATCAATAAACAACCTAAAAGTCCATCGATAAGAGTGGTTAAAAAATAATAGTAACAATAAAGCACAGTCCAAATAAGATGATATGCCCAGAAGTTAAAAAGAATTGAACTGACAAATAAGAACACTTTCAGATGTTTAAACTAGATTAAGTTACAGGAGACATATAAACACAAGCACATATTATAGAAAAAAATATGAAAAGATATACAGGCTATTCTGAAATTAGTGGTTCTCTCTGGGGTTATGGCAGTCTTTCACTTTAGGTATGCACTGCCATATATTTTTTTACTCTCTAACACTAAGACTTTTTGTAACCTGGCTATTACTTGAATAACCAAATGAAAAAATATACTTACTCTTGAAATGTTAATTTCCTTGATAACATACTGTTTTCCATCTTCTGTAGATTTAACAAGAATGGCTTTTCCAAATGAACCTTCTCCAATCTTCTGTAGTCTGACATATTTATCCATGGTTCTTTTTCTAAGTCTAAGGCATCCTAACTAATATGCTAGAAATAAAAAAAAAAAAGTAATAGTTAACAGAGATAAGCATATCTTCCATTCAAATTCTAATTCCTTAGTGATTTGCTTACTTAAAAAAGATATTTAATATCTTTACTGAAAGTTAAATAAACTTTATCTCAGTTTTACTCACCCAACCTAGTTATGACTAAAAAGAGAAAAACAGTGACATTTTAATTTTATAAGAATGCTTCATAAAGTCACACACTATATATACTTAATGTATATGGAGAAGTATACTTTTTCCTATATGAATTAACTAGCAGCATTACTTTATTATCTCCAATAAGAACACAGATTTAATAAGACTATTTTCCAAAGTTATTTAAGTAATTACCTCTTAGACATTTAAATTGTTTACACTGTTTGCTATTAAAAGAACTTCAGACAAAATTTCCATACTTATATTTTTACGTACATATTATAAAAATTTCCTTAGGATACAAGTTCAAAAAGTATGCACATTAAAGCTTTCAAACACATTGCTTAACTGTCTTACAGAAATGTCTAACTTATATTCTAACGAGCAGTGTCTAAAAGTGCCTACTCCTAGGTAATCTTTTAACACTAGTTATTATTTATTAAAATTTTTGAGAGACAATAAAGGGTAGTAGCTAAAGAGCACTGAAACCCTGGAGTCAGAGAGCCTAGGCTTAAATCCTGGCTTTATCACTTACCTGTTATATAACCTTGGATAAGTTACTCATCTTTATGTGTCTCAGTTTGTTCATCTGTAAAATGTGGATAAAAATGATATGCATTTATAGAGAACTGTTGGGGGGATTAATTTCAGTAACATACTGAGAACAGTGCCTGCTACACAGTGAGCACTATGTCACTAGTAGTTGTTACTCATTATGTTTCATGGAGGGAATGGTGCCTCATTTTTATTTTTGTTTTGCTTACCAGTGAATTTGAAAACTTCCATGTTTATTGAACATGTTGTATTTCTAATCTTTTAAATTACTCATTCATGTTCTTTGTCCATTTTCTACTGAGATAGTCTCTTTTTATATAAATTTGTAAAAGTTCCTTTAATGAAGATATTAGCCTGTCATAAATTCCTTTTTCCTTATAAGCTATCTGCTTTTCAATTTTATTTAAATATAAAAGTTTCTTTTGATATGAACAAGTTTATCAATCTTTTCTTTATATTTCTGCCTTTGGTATAATGAGACCTTTACCATACCATTTGATTAAGGTCATTAGTAGCTTTAGCAATAGTAATCTCAGGAGACTGGTGGGGACAGAAGCCAGAGTACAATATGCTAGGCAGTGAAAGTTTTAAAGAGTGAAAGGAAGGGGAAAGGGAAGGAGAGGAAGAGAGAAAGAATCACCAAAGCAATCATTAGCATTGCCTATTGGCAAGATCAGCATTACTATGGAGATACATGCATTCACTATGTTAATCTAAAACTAAGAAATATTTAATTCACCAAACTTAGTCTTTTATATTTCCATTCATAGCAAGTAGGCTTCCTATGTATGAGTCCCTTCTCGGAGAAAATGGGTTTCTCATGAAGACTATATTAAAATTTCTATAACAGTTTAGTACATTTCTCATTTTAAATTAACAAATCCATGTTCTCATTTCATTTATCAATACTAAAATTTGTTTAATTTTATTTTGCTTCTATAAAAATGATCTATTTTTTTAAATGAAAGAATTCATATTCTGGGCTCGTAAGACTAAAGGCCAGAACCTAGCCTGTGATAAAAATCAATGGGATAATTATATCTTATGAAATTTTGTGAGAAAGACCCTTCTTCTACCTTAGAAAACATTATGTAACCATTTTCCATTTCAAAATTTCTGTATGACAAAACTTTTAGCAACCTCTAGAGAAACAAGAAATTAACTATTATGATAGCACTACAGCATTATCAGTGAATTCAAGTAGAAGTCATTCCTAACATATTTTCAAGTCCAACTTTGGTCAACTGGCATAATATAATGGCTCTCTGGACACCAGCCAGAATTTAATGATTTCTCCAGGGCATGAAAGTATATTACATTACTATGCTCCTTAGAAAAAATACCAATAAACTTATCTTAGAAAACTAAATTTCATCAATCAAATTACATTAAATAATAATCACATGAGATTATTTCAAAACCATCATTATTCTGTAACTTTTGCCCGGAAAGAAAAACACAATTAGTCAATTAAGTCCTGCCTCCAAATTTGGTTGCCAGTTCCTTTTGAAGGACCACGCTAACAAGATGGAAGCTCCGAGTCCCTAGTATTTGTTCTGTTGTCTACCTTATTACTGAGCATTGTGGTTCCAACAACTCAGTAAAGTGGAGGACAATCTACTACTCTGGTAGAGAACAATGATGACTCTAATTGCCATCAAATAATGTCAAGTGCAGACACCTTATGAACAATGACAGACTTGTGGTAGATGAGTCTCAGAGGAACTGACAATTCCTCCTTTTCTACAGAGTCCACACTAGACTAGTGTAGTAAGTACACTAGAGGAAGTGAAAGGAAAACATGAATGACAGATTACTTTCTATCTTTGTATTTAACATATTTAACCAAGTGACTTATTTCCTTTTTGTGAGACTTCTCAGCTGAATTACAATCCTAGAAGACTTTCGGACCAAATGAAATAAAAGATAACAAAACGTACTATAGGCTTACATACCTCAAAAAATCATCATACTGAAGGAACAAAAAAATTCTATTCTAATTTCATTATTGTAACAAACTCAAATTACAAATAAATGTATTTGCCCTTTATACACTTCAGGTTCCAACATCAAATGAAAATAACTACCAACTTGACAGCATTCTTAAGGTCTATAACAATTATATTACTTTAATCTCTATAATACTTATCTTCCATTGAAGATATTTAAGGCATAAAATCAAAAACGTTTTTGGTATCTGAGCTTTCCAAAGTTTTATGATATAACAAATAAAGCATGGATTTGGAAAAGAAAAGCTACGAGACCAAAAGCAAACCACCTGACTTCTCTGAGCCTTAGATACCTCATCTAAAAACACTAAAGAATAAAACATAATGCTCTTAAGGGCTCCACCAACTCTAATAGTCTATGACTCAAGGAGAAAAAAATAAAAGAATTAAATGAGTAAGAAAATAGGAAACTTCAACACTGTTTAGAGCTGTACAACTAGCCACACAAAGAGTATAGCCAAAACCTTTCATTCAGAAAAAATAAAAAGCCACAGGAGATTTAGCCTAAATCTTCTTAAAGATTTAGCCTAAATCTTTAAAAAGTCAAAAAAAAAAAAAACTACAACTTACAGTTAAACATACCAGACTGAACATATATATTCACCTCTACATCTTCCTCAAACACAATTTTAAAGGGATCACAAAGTAGAACATGAAAGAAAGCAACAGCAATAAAATTCCAGAAGCTGACAAACACAAAAACAAGCAGTAACTGACTTGGAAGAAGAGAGAAAGCTGGATCTTACACCGACAATGGGAAATAAGTCAATTCTTTCTACAGACTAACTCAATAACTGAAAGCACCAGGTGCCTCTGAGAGTGAGGATATTAGGACTAAAATAAGATTAGTTGAAAGACTGTGTGAGAGGCAGTTAGACACTCAGTTTGATTCATCCACCTCCCCCAGTTAGGTGGACTACCCCTCTTCCGGCTGGGCAGAAGACTAGCGATGTCTCTAGATTGGGGCCCTTCTCCCAGCGTGGCAGACTAGCGAAGTCTCTAGATTGAGGATCCCTGACACAGCTGAGAATGGAAATATATACAGGCATGCTTCACTTTATTGCACTTCTAGATGTTGCATTTTTAACAAATTGAAGGTGAGACCCTCTACTGGTAAAAGGATTACAACTGGCTTTATTGCAGGAGTCTCAAATGAAACTCACAGTATCTCCCAGGTATGCCTGTACAATCTGGGAGATTAAGTGAAAGTCTACATAATAAATTATGAGACTCTGTTCTGATCCTAATGTTATAGCTTGTATCAGACCACCCCACTTCCTAAAACAATCATAAAAGCTGAGTAAAATACATAAAACAACAGATAGCAATTGAGGGGCTATAATCACTGAAAAGTAGGAACATGCTAATGAGTTCCACATTCACCCCAGGCTTTTCCCTGAAGACATTTTCCAAACTGTGGCATAGCAGAATGGAGCGTAAGTGGAAAGCAGTCTTACTAGGCTGAGGAGAGACAGGTCAGAGTTTAGGGCTGCCAAAATCCTGGAGAAAAGGAAAAAGAACACAAGAAGTCCAAAAATCTGCATATAAATTCCTTACCTCTCAGTTAACCCATTGCTAAATTGCATATACACAGAGCAAGACAAAAACAGGTTAGTCCTAACAAAGCCTAAAA
>NW_006431918.1:17205862-17206744 GCF_000325575.1 Pteropus alecto | reverse complement strand
CCTGCCCAGAACAAAATACAACAATTTTTGGAAGAAAAGTGTTCCAGAAACTCTAAGACTTTTCATTTACAACTTCTAGCATCCAATCAATAATGATGAGGCATATGAGTAGTAGGGGAGAGGGGAGGATGAAGAGGGGAGGAGGAGAAAAGGAGAAGAGGGAAGGGGAAGGAGAAGAACCAACTAACCAAAACCAAAAGAGAAAAACAATAGAAATAGACTCACGAATGACTCAAATATGGAGTTACCAGTAGGGGACTTTAAATAACCATAATTAATATGTTCAAGAAAACAAAGGGAAAAGATGAACAAAAGTGACTTTTTTAATTACGGAGAATTTCAATAAAAAACTGAAATTTATTAAAAATTAAATTAACATTCTAGAACTAAAATATCTGAAATTAGGAATCCATTCCATGGGTTTTACAGCAGACAGGATACAAAAGACAGGATTAGTAACCTGAAAAATGAACCAAGAAAGATTTCATCAAAAGAATAGGAAAAAAATTAAAAAACAAAAACACATGAAAGAAAGAAAGAGGGAGGGAGGGAGGAAAATACATAAAACAACAGACAGGAACTGAGAAAAGGAAGAAATAAATTAGATGGATAGATGGATAAAAAGAATCAATATCAGAAATATTTTAACTCTTAAACTCTAAAATTAATGCTGTCTTGATAAAAACAAAAGCTTTGGGGATGAGGGTAATGACATAGGCTGATTTTAAAGTTAATATGAAAAAAAAAGCAACAATGAAGACTTGTTCTACTTGACATCAATACACGTTATAAAGCTGTAATAATTATGAAATTGGAAAATCATAGAAAGTCCAAAATTATATTTTTGAAAAAGTTTTAACTTGGTGGATGGCTGGTGACACA
>NW_006431918.1:17204904-17205831 GCF_000325575.1 Pteropus alecto | reverse complement strand
TAGCATTTAGACAAAGAGGTAGAGATGTGGAAAAAAAATAGTTATATCCATTTTATTTCCTTTAAATCAACACGAATTTCAGATGGTAAAATATATAAATGTAAAAAATAAGAACATAATAGTAATAAAATAAAACATGGGAGGATGATTTTTATAATCAGAGTAGAATAGCTTAGTATGACAAACTCAAAAAGCCCTAAGGGGGCTTTTTTATGACTACATAAAAATCTCACATAACAAAAAATAGTATAAGTCAAAAATAAAATAACAAAAGAAAAAAATTATATACTTCAGATCACATCACCAAGGACTCATTTTTCTAATAAATAAAAAGTTCCTACATATTCATAGAAAAAAAAGATCCAATAGAAAAATGGACAAAAGATATGAAGTTAAAAGTTAATAAAAAGGAATATATTTGATGTTACTATGTGCAAAGGTATCCAATCTCTCATAAAAAAATACAATTTAAAAGTACAAAAGAAAAATTTTATTTTACCACACACACACAAAAAAGTACAAGAGATAGTATTTTTACCCATCAGAATGGAAAAATTAAGAAAGTTATACTGTGTTGGCGGGGAATATAAGGAAACAGAATATGGTGAGAATACAAATTGATGTAAATACCAAGGCAATAATTTGTAGATATCTACCAAAATTATAAATGTTCAGACACTTTGGCCCAATGATTCCATTTCTAGGAATTTACCCTATAAATATTTCCAAGTGTATGAAAACGAAACATGTACAAAGCAATCCTCTGCAGCACTGTTCAGAATGGCAAAATATAAACATCCATAAACAAGTCAAAGTGAAAGAAGCAACATTTATATTGATATGGATTGATTTCTAAGTACCAGAATAATAAATGTCATACTCCCACTCATGTATTTAAAGGAAATGTGTGTATATTTACACTTACAT
>NW_006431918.1:17187276-17204873 GCF_000325575.1 Pteropus alecto | reverse complement strand
ACATGCACACACACATAATTGCTTATATATGTAATATCTCTGAAAGAATACACAATAAACTGGTAATACTGACTGCCTTCAGGGAAGAGAACTTAGTTGAGAGGATGATTTTTCAATCCCTTATACCTTCTGAATTTTATACCTTCTATTCAAAACAATGAATTAAATTTAAATTTAAAAACAATAATAAATACTGATAGAAAAAACTAGGAAGAATGCTACCTAAATCAATTTCTCTGGTTAAAATATTGAAGAGTTCCCCATTTCCAAACTTCTAACCCTGACATTCAAAGTTTTTCTATATGGCATCACTATTGTTTTCAAGTATGTATCCATGCTCCAGAAAAAAAATCTTGCCTCTAGTGAAATTAGACATCTTTCCTCACAAAAAGCCACAAATAAGTAATGTTTAGCATAATAAAATTTTGTGCACGATTATGAAAAAAGTCAGAGTATATGAATGAAAAACTTTATCCTCAACAATATGGGACATTAAGTCTCTTCAGCTGTATCAGCTATTTGGTGTTCTAAAGGGAAACATTGGTAAAGGAATGTCCACAGATTTCAAGAAGTCTATGGTACTCTCTGCACCTACAATCTCTATATATAGTTCTCTCAAAATAATAAACACTATTTGGAATTGAGTGAGGGAGTCAATTTCTCTTCTCAGTAAGGAAAGTCCCTGCCTGATTGCTCATTACTCAAAAAAGCAGAAAGCAAAAATGGGATTCATACTCCTTTTTTTTTTTTTCAAAATTTTTGTTTCTTTTCTCTGAAAGTCTCTTCAGGCAACAATTAATGGCTTCCTTAATGGAAACTACCAATATGTAAATAATTTATATTCATGAAATGGTGTCATGACCATGATTTAGAAGATAGATCAGAATAAAATTTACCTGGAATTCAATATCCATGTATTATTAAAATGACCTCAGAAGAACTCCTGTGGCCAAGTTCCATAACCCTTACTAAACTTCTAATGGTGACTTATTGTGCAAAAACCTGCTTTCCCACAAAATAGACTCCTTACCTTTCACCTAGAACAATGCCCAATTTTAAACTAGGTAGAGCTGTGGATCCTCTAATACCAGACAAACCTAAACTAGAAACAAAGGACTACTTCTCCCTATATTTGGCTCATCTCCATTATGTCTACAATATTGCTGCATCACAAGAAAAGGCTATTACCAGCACATTTTGGATATTACTTTTAAGCCTTCATAAATATTTCTGATGTTATTTAGAATGGCAATAAAACATTTTTCTGCTTCTTGTAGGTGGATCTTAGAGAATAAAAAATTAGGCCTGCATAAAAAAAAATTATGATGAACTGTGAAAATAGAACTTCTAATACTTTACATATGGAAATTTTTCAACTTATGGAAACTGAAATATAAGATTATAGGCTATCAGCTGCTACTCATTTTCTAATTAAAATGTATGTGTAATTTAAGATCAGAGACAACATATAAGCGTGTAGATGCTTATCCACACCAAGATTTCTATTATTTTAATTCCATTATCATTCTAGCTTTTTAAATAATGTCCGAGGATTGCTTTGTAAAACATGCTGTTCTTTGGAGAATTAACATTCTAATGAGAAAAGGATATTATTTTTCCGTGCATTTAAGGTAGGTATCCATGCAATCTCTACGTGAACGAATCTAAGGTTTCCTCATTTACAATATGACTTTACTATTTTGCACATCATTGCTTCCCCCAAGTGCAACTCACCTCAACGACACAGGGCGTTAGTAGGAATGACGGTGACGATCGATAAGCAAAAGTCTAGGTGTGGCAGTCTTCCTATTAGGCTTATTGAGGCAGAAGCATTATCCCGCATTTCGAAAATAACATCTTGAAAGAGAAACTAAGTCTGTCTAACCCGGAGCTCACAGCCCAGTATGAAAGGGGGCAGTGACACTCCCACACCTGACACTAGCCTTTGGCTGACCGCTCAAGCTTGACTCAGTCCTGCCTCGGGCAACGCCCCGTGAAACAGGTATACACTTCCTGGACGAAACAAACTGGTTGCTGAGTCCCTTGGAAACGGCGGGCGGCAGCAGGGGGAGTGCCTCAGTTACCGCCTCTCCAACTTCAGAGGCGGCTGCTAGTGGCCTCAGCGGAGTAGGGGTCGGGCGGGATTTGAGATTGGAAGGCTACCTGCCTGCCACGTCCTCCTGCTTCGCAATGCCCGCTTTAGACTCCGGGTTATGCGGAGAAATGCTTGGGACGCCAGACTGACTCAAACCCTACCGCCCCTAAACCCTCGAGTGAGTACAGAACGTGGACAGGACGGCGCGTCACTGGCGCTGGCGTGTGACGTCAGCGCGCGCGCAGCGGAGGTGGCCGGGATACAGCGGCGGGGCGTGGCCAGGGCACTGCTCGCGGTAGATGTTAAGTAAGAAGATGGAAAAAAAAAAAAGAGAAGTTTAAAGGATTATAGCAGAGCGAGATAAGGGCGAGAACTCACTACTGGAAGTTGATTTGGAATAAAGTATATTATAAACTTGTCTCATACATAGATACTGCACAGAGAAAAGGACTTTTTAAAAAAGGGCTATTCGGGGTGCCACATTTTAAAGTAATTTTGCTTTAAAAAGCAAGCCTTTATCTAGTATATTTTGGATGATTAAAGAACTTTTAAGTCTTGAAAAGCATTTTTTTTTTCAAGGTATATTTGTGGTTTCCTACAACTTTACATCTAATCTGTGTATAAATTACTTGCCGGTATATTGAAAGGTTTAGTAATCCAAGTACCTTTTTTCATGGCAGAGCTTTCTAAGAAACAGATTTTTCTGTAATAAGGGAAAATCTGGGTAGCCTTACGTGGAGATGCGGGAAAATCCAAACTTGAAGCTGAAGCGGGATGGTATGGCTCCAAGATGTACCAGCTGTAAACATGTTGTATGTAGCTCGGAGACCATAGATTTTGCCAGAGATCTCAGGGGTCAAATGATTCAACTTTTTCTTCAAAGAAATCAGCTTCCTTCTCTCTCGACCCCTCCTCAACACACCCAACACCAAGACCTCTGGGTTTTCTTGCCAGTCTTTGGTTTAGTCTTGTTTTATAAGACCAACTTTATTTCTAGCACGGAAATTAAAAGTTTTGGCTTCTTTGCCAGAAGATGGCAGTGCAAGTTATCCAACCTGGCAAACTGGAGAAAATCTGCTTTGTTCATTTATTCCTCAATCTCCAAGCAAGACTTGTTTTCCGCATTTTCTTACTGCCAGCCTAACCTCCTTAGACCCTTCCACCCCCAGTCAGTCAGTAGGAATTTTGGTGTCTGAATGCACAATAACCCTAGTTCTACCCACATCCCTTTATACAGAAAAGCAGCATGAAAACATTGACAATTGCTAATCTAGCAAAATCTTTTTTGCTGCTTTTATAAAGAATGGTTAGTCAGATATCTCCTTTGACAATTCCTTAGGTTCCTGTCATAAACTGTTAGTATGAATATAAACTGCTAGTCTTTGTAGAAAGCATGCTCTGTTTTCAGAACTCACCCCACGCTTACTCCTCCAGGAGGACAATGTTAACAATTTCATGAATATTATCTACATTTTTCTCTATGCTCATAAAAATATAAGTGAGCATTTATTTATATGTACTTGTTTTAATATTTAAAAATGAGATTATAGTATACATATTATTTTTCAACTTGCATTTTAACAGTATATCATGAGCATCTCTCTAGAGATCAACTATTCCTTGTTAATGATATCAATATTCCATGTTATGAATGTACCAAAATCTTTTAAGTGAGTTTGCTGAGTCAAAAAGTATGCTTTTTTCTCTCTCTAAAAGGTATTCCTGTGCTTTGGTTATATATGGCTGTGTAACAAACCATCCTAAAACTTAGTGACTGAAAGCAACGATTTATTGTATTATTTCTCACAATTTTGTGGCCAGGAAATTAGACAGAGTTCTGCTGAGTGGTTCTTTTGCTCCACATGGCTTTGGCTAGGCTCATTCACTTAGTTTCATTGAGCTGGCAACTGTGCTGGTCTGGATGGTCCAAGAAGCTTTCCTCACATGTCTGGTGCTTTGGTACTCCTCCACAATTCTCTTTCTCCACATGGGTAGCCTGGGTTGCACAAAAAATTATGGTCTTAGGACAGTCATTACCCTTAAAAGCTGGCTTCTATTAAGGAAGAAATTGAACGTGCCAGTCCTTTTAAAGGCTAGGCCAGAAACAGATATGGTGTCACTTCTGCCACATTCTTGGTGAAAATAAGGTTAAAGGCCAGACAAGATTTACAGGCAGGGAAGGAATCAGTAGTGGTCATATTTACAGACTATCTACTACACCTGGATTACTTTTCAGAAGTTCAAGAAATTCACACTCCCAACAGCTTTATACAAAAAGTGCCTATTTCTACCACCACTGGATGTTTCTTAATTTTGCAAAACTTTTGAATTTCTTCCTCAGTATCTGCTTTTTATATCCCTTGCCCTTTTCTATATATCTTTTCATCATTTTGTGCTGTTTGTAAAATATGGAAATGACTTTGTCATATTATTGAACAAATATTTTCTGGCAGTCTCTCACCAATGTTTTAGTACTTTTTAAGATATCTTTGGCCATGCAGAAATTTGCAAATTTGTATGTGGTCAAATATGGTAGACTTTTTGTCATTTAGGCTTCTCAATCTGCCAAGCGAATATTCCTTCATCTCCAAAATTATACAAATAATCTCAATGTTCTTGTTTAATTGTTTAATAAGTTTAATGCATTTGAAATTTGTTTTTGTATGTGATTAACACATAGAGACTAGCTTTATATTCTTTTGGAAGAAAGCTAGTTATGCCAAAATCATTTATTAAATGTGATTTCCTTCTCTACTGATTTGAAATGTAAACTTTATTATATTGAATTTCCTACTTATATTTATATCTATTAATGGATTTCTCTTCCATTTACCTATTGGTCTCATGCTCATGTTGTCTATTAAAAAAGAAAAAGTTTGTTTTAATAATCGAGAAATACTATACCAATATTTCCATTTTGAAAAAGAAATATCAATGCTAAATTAATTTTTAAAATTATAGTAATTATTTGTAAACTTACATGTAAAGTTATACTTGTAGGCCTCCTTTCTAGTAGGAAAATAATAAAATAGTAGTATATAATATGGCAAGTGGAAAGGGACTAGTTATATTACTGAAGTGTTGTTCTACCTGAGATTATTCAGAAATATAATTTATTAACAATGGACTAAGCACTATGCTAGATGGCAGGAATAGACATATTCGAGGCTCAGACATTTTTATTTGTTCTTTCTAGAAAGCAGGTTACAAGATAAAACAAAATAGAGGATAACAAATTAGAGCAAATAGTTGATAGTAGAATTACACTGAATATTTTCTTTTGTGAAGTTATTAAAAGACCACGCATTTATGTAGGTGCATATTTTTGATCAAACTATATGGCCATACAAGCAATCTTTTGTGATTGAAGAAAAAGCCTTAAAACCTTAAGTATGAGGAAAAGGATTCTCTTAAAATCTAGATCTCTTGCAGACATATGATATTCACATCCAAGAGAGAGAAAAAGTGTCTTTGCATTTAGGGCTCTTTCTACCTTCTAAGAGAGGAATTTTTATTTTTAAGCCAATTCCTGAGAGCCATCTCTATCTAGGTTTACATAGTTTGAGCTAACCATTAGCTACGTATAGCTTAGGTTTAAACAGTAACAGCCTGCTGAATTTCTGGATCTTAATCAGGTAGAACTAGCTCAATACAAAGATAAAAGTTATCTTATCAGTTCTTGAGTTTCCAGCTTTCTGGGTTAGGTTACCTGCAAGAGCCCGTAGAATTGTCAGCATTCTGAAGAGGCAGATTTAATCTATTTTTAGTTAGGAAGAATAAAGCAAAACATTGAGCCCTTAGCTGTGCAGAGCCTGAGAAAGAAGTCACATCCTGAGACTGAACTGAGAATGTACTTGGTTGAAATAGCTCAGAGTGTATCAAGTTCCAACGAGGCTTAGACAGGAGTTTTGTAGGAAAGAATCACATGAAACTGGAAGATTGATTGCAATGTTGAAGGCTTCAAATGTAATCAGGGGTGTAAATCTACTCGATAATTTCATGTTCTTTCTTAGGGAAAAAGGCAAAGGATAAGACAAGGTCATTTTCAATTACTTCCCTGATGAAGATGGAATCAGAAGAAAATTCTAGATTAGAACCATATCACTATTTTCCTAGTAGAACATCTACATCCCTTTCACTTCCTCTTGCCAATGTGTCTGAAACACAAGTAGTAAAATCAAAGTTCTTTTTCTGAAACAACTCAGAAACACATGAAATGATCTATACAGCCTTGTTCATTTCCCTGATTTTCTGTATAACTGTTTTTCAAGTATTTAAGTTGTTAACGGGATATAATCCTACCTCTAGATTTTTTACTTCAAAGAAAACTTACATTAACTTGACAAAGGCCAGGGAGTAAGAATCTAAAAGAAACGCAATATGATTCCTAGTGCTCTTTTTCATTTATTTTGTTAATTTTATAAAATAGCACATTAAAACCTGCCACTCCCTAAGTGGTGGAATTGCTGGCAGAAGGCAATGACTTACATCGCCTCCACTCACTGGTAATGTCTACCATCTGTTTGTGTTTATACCTGCCAGGGTACCAGCAAGACTAGTGAACAAGCAGTCCTAGACTTGGTTGGAATAAGTAAACACCACTGTGAATTCTTTCCTTAAGGGCTTAAAAGTTTTGTTGGTTGGTCTGTGGGCGAGCTAATTTGAGTATTGGTAGAGTTTTGTTATTACTGCTTCAATTCAATTCTAACCCAAAACATATGATTTAAAGTAGAATAACCTGACTTGACTCACATAACTCATTTTTCGATGTTTCTAAATACTTCCTGAGAGTTTATTTATTTTTGTTTGCTTGTTTCATTTTGTTTCCAGTTTCGAGATGTAACTGACATACAGTATAACTTTAAGGTATACAAAATAATGATTTAACTTATATATAATGTGAAGTGATTACCACAGTAAGTTTGGTTAACATCTATCATCTCATAAAGACATAAAAAAAATTTTTTTTTTTCTTGTGATGAGACAACTTTCAAATACACCATACAACAGTGTTACCTACAGTCATCATGCTGTACATTACATCCTCGGTACTAATTTATCTTACAACCTTTGAACACCTTTAACCAATTCCCCCGCCCCAGTGAGGGCTTTTTAAAAATGCATATAATACCTATGGTCAAAAGGTGACTTAAGCAACCTATGGTAGGCAGAATGATGGCCACCCAAAGATATCCCTGCCCCCTAATCCCTGCAATCTGTGAATATATTAGGTTACAAGGCAAGGAAGAATTAAAGTTGTCAATCAACTGACCTTGAGATGCGCCTAGATTATCCAGGTGGGCTCAATGTAATCACAAGCATCCTTAAATTGAAAGAGGAAAACAAGAGAGTCCGAGGGAGATGTGGCTATGGAAAAAAGTTCAGAATGATAGGATATGGAAAGGATTCAATCCATCGTTACTGGATTTGAAGATGGAGGAAGCGGGCAATGAGCCAAGATGTGGCCTCTAGAAGCTGCAAAAGACACAGAAACAGATTCTCCCCTAGAACCTCTAAAAGGAAATATAACTCTGCCAACACCTTGATTTTAGCCAGTGAGATTTAGTTCTGTAGGTTTGACTTCTAACCTACAGAACTCAAAGATAATAAATGTGTTGTTTCAAGCCACTACATTTGTGGGAATTTGTTACAATAGGATACTAATACAAACTTCTATTCTCTTAAGCTTCCAGGAGCAGAATATGGAGATCAAATTGATTGATATATTTTTATTGTGTGGGAAAAGCCCACCGCTAGATCGATAAACACTTCTTGAGAATTATCTCAGCCCTAGGAAACTCCCTCTTTATCATCCTCCTCAGTGTAAAGGATCTGTTAAGAACCCCAATCAACAGGATCCCTTCTGTAACACTTGCTGAGAAGAAATGAGATCCAGTTGAAAGTACTCACATTAGGGCACATAAAGGAAATGTTCGAAGGATCTAGCTATAGTCTTTACCATCTGAAACACCCAGATTCTCTAACAGCAATACCAGAGGAATTAGGGAAAATTCTTCCCTAGATGGAATTAATTGTTTTATCACCAAACTATCACATAAGACTTTGTTTAAATAGATTATCCCATGTCTAATGTACTGCTTCTGAGTCCTGCTTATTAACTGGAATAATTAAAAATATAGATGCTCAGGCCCAAACTTGGAGGAATTAAAACAGAATTTCTGAGAGTGGGGCCCAAGCAAGGGTATTTTTTTTTTTTGAAGCTCCCTAGATGGTTCCAATGCAAAGTGAAGGTTGAGAACTACTGACAATATGGTTATTTATGTCAGAAATCAAAGATTTTAAAACAGATAAGTTCTCATAAAGGAATAAAGTGGTGCATAATATAAATAATATTACAAAACCAAATATGCAAGTAGACTTCTACTTGCCCACTTATAAGAGAGCCTGGGATAATCCCCATGTAAGAACTAATACACTACCATAAAAGGATTTAGGATTTATAAAAGGATCATAGAAAGCAGATATAGTTAATAGACTGACTATTGTCTATTATTCTCAGTCTATGCGCCTCTTTCCAAAA
Source organism: Pteropus alecto (assembly GCF_000325575.1). Classification (NCBI taxonomy): domain Eukaryota; kingdom Metazoa; phylum Chordata; class Mammalia; order Chiroptera; family Pteropodidae; genus Pteropus; species Pteropus alecto. The sequence goes on along the minus strand of NW_006431918.1, from coordinate 17,196,237 downwards.
TTACGCTACATATGTGGAATGAGAAGAAAACATATAATGTCTGTCAATCTCTTGTGAAAAATTCCACTTAGCTAAGAAAATTTTTTGCTTGATTTTCAACATTTTTCTAAAAATTAATCTAAGAAATTCATCCAATAGTTTCCCAAGTAAAAGAAAAGAATATTGTGCTTGGATATTACTATGGCTCCACAAAATATACCTTGATAAAAGTAATAAAAGAATCATAAGAAGTTTGACTACATCATCACCATCACATGACACCAGCTTGAAGCCCAGAACTGTGTTGTTTGAGAATATTCAATTCTGCCCTGGAAGAAATAAATAGGATGGACAAAACTCATGTGTTAAACACAGATAAGTAAGTTACTAACTTGTGAGACATGGTGGACAGATAAGAGGGCATATATTTGTGAACATAGATAGAAAAGCCTGGAAAGACCAAGAGATGCCTAATATTCATGAGGCACTACGAAAGGCACTGATATTCATTAAACACTATATATTTATGACACAGTAAATATACAGGAGATAGTCAACATTCACAGGTCTTAATTCTGCCACCCAGTGGTGACACTCATATTGTGTCCCACCCAAGAAGTATAAAACCTGTACCTGCTCAACAGGTTAATTGGCAAGCTACTGCTGTGGGTAGACATTCTTGCCTTGCATCTCTCCAATACAGCCAGAGTATGTCATTGGCTTAGGTATCTTTCCACCTTCCTTGGACTTCTGCTCAAACATCAATTCTGGTCCAATTACCATTCTATCAACAAGAAAGCTAATGTGCTAAAAAGAGAGACAGGACATATATACATTTCATAACCATAGATTTCCATTTATGGGTCTTTCCATCTCTCTTGTACCCTATCCTAAGTGTATTAGTTTTTTCTCCTTTGATTCTTTTGGTGTGCTAGCCTTTCTTTCCATGACCTCTGGGATAGCTCACCTGGTAATGTATTTGGAAGGTATTTCACACATGAAGCAGGTCATATCTGGGTATTATTCAGCAGTGTAAGTTATGAAGAATTAACAGAGTGAAACTCTTTTGTCTGATAGCCCATAATTTCCAATTCCTTGCACTCAAAAGACTGCCTCTCCTTGAGAGAGGATTTACCTGGCACTGAGAGAAAATCTCTAATTTTGGAAGGTTCTAAGATACGTCCTTAGAAGACTTTTTAATCTTTAGGCTTTCCAAATAAACCAGATTAACACTTTTTAGAATATTCACTATAGTAGGGTGTAGTTTAATTGCAAGAAGCTGAATTCCTTGATCCTACAAAGGTCACTTGAATGGTCCTCTAATTACTGCACATGTTGGGTGACTAGACCTCATTGTTCAAGGATCAGATAGCAATAACTTTCGGTGTTTTTTGGCTGCTTGTTTAAGCGGCCTAACATTCAGAGTTAAGGAACTCTGCATAAACGACTATAATTTTATGGAAGGCCTAGTGACAGGGAAGGGAAAGGGATTCTGAAATAAAGTGACAGAGATACCTGATTCATGGGTTGGTGCTGGCACTGAATCAGAAGTGAACATGAATGGGTGACCTAGCCTGTGAGGTTTGTCAGCTGGTGGAAACATACATATGAGCTGATAAAGCTGGTGCTCAGGCCTAAGGAATAAAACTTTTTTGAGTGAGGGTATCACAAAGGGGATTTTGGGTGAGGGTATCACAAAGGGGATTTCCTTTTCTCATAAAAAACAAACAAACAAAAAACTAATGTAATGAGGAACAAAGAACTCTTTCATTACCTGTGGTTGTGAAAGGTGGCTGTGCATTTGTGCATAGTGACTCCTACCTTTCTTCTGCTTTTTGAACTGGAATACCTACAACTCTTACCTTATTCCTGTCCAACCATTGGATTTTGGGTGTTGAGGGTAGATAACTTGGCTCTTTAGTTTCACACGTGATAATGGCATTCTGATTGTGTTGGAGAAGTTATTCTTAGTAGATACATGTTCAAGTATCTAGGTGTGAAGTATCATACCTGCTTCCTACTTTCACATGCTGCAGGGAAAAAAATATATATACCTAAATATAAATGAAGCAAATATAGCAGAATTTTTGAATCTAGGTGACTAAGTCTGTCATGCCTACGATTAAAATCCTTCAATATCATATTCAACTGTTTTGAGTAGGTTGAAATTAGACTTTAAAAACAAATTTTTACATATTTTCTTAAAAATACTTAACTGCCAAGCAGTTTTGAAAACGAGTAATGGCTACGAGTTAAAGATTTACTTTACATGTATGTTAGGAACATAACCGGCAGCGACAAATAAAGTGAGGTGACCCTTTTGCATTTCCAGCCGATGACCTATTAGCACAGGTAGCACTGTGTATTTGGTCTAAATTCAACGGCCCACATTTCTCTCGATTAACGTTTTAGTTAGTAGCGCCCCTCGACGGCTGCTTTTGCTTCTCCGTTTCGGAACCGATGCTAGCCAGCATTTCACGTGCTGCTTCGGGACGCTGTCTTCGCTCGCCGGCATGTAGCGGAGCTTCGCGATGACGCCGGGGGCGGCACGCGCCTGCGGCCTCAGACTGCTTCCCCCGAGGCGGCCGCCTCCCGTCCTTTCGCGAGGTCACCACAGGGGCAAACAGCAAAGCGAGAGGGACGCGAGCTGAATCATAGGAAGGGTTTCACAGCCAGCTCGGCCCCTTGGTGCTCGCCAGCACGCCCGGCTCCTCCTCCCCGCGCCCCAGCCTCGGCCCGCCCACTGTTTCAACATTGCCCAATAGGCGCCTAGGAGGAGGGTTGGGGCGGCCGGACGCTGCACGGCCGTTCACGTCTACGCGGTGACGTCACGCGTCGGTGCACCTGTCGGACTCCGGTATCCTGCTGCTTTTCTTCCTCTTCCGCGGCTTTGGTTCGGAACGTACAGCCTCTTTCTCGTAGTGCAAGTTCTTCCGCGGCCGGAATTGGGCTGCGTGATGAGGAAGGAAGGTGTGGTGGATTGAAAACCGTTCTACTTCATTCCCGAGTTAGAGCATGGGTCAGTTTTAGTCTTTTAGAAGAAAAGTGAGGTTGGAGGTTTTTATTTTCAAATTTGGGTAGAAACAGGTTGACTCTAGGGCCCAAAGCAAGCGGATCTAACTTAATGCTGCTCCCGTGTTTGAAGGAGGCCAAAAAAAGTCTCACTTGCTAAAATTTCCGTAACCTTTTCGGTAGAAAACTCCAGGTGTCTTAAATTGCGGTAGTTTCCGTTGTGTGTAGCTTATTCAGGTGGACCTCCCAGGGTAGCTAGGTTTTTAGGCTTGAAACAGATGCAGAATCCAAAGGCAGCGCAGAAAACAGCCACCGATTTTGCTATGCCTCTGACCTGCAAGGTGAGTAGCGTTCTGAGTGAAGATTTGTTAGCTGTCATGTTCCCGAATTTTGGGTCAGCTGTGATGCCAGGGCTGTCATCTTGGTTTATCTTATAACAAATTTACTTACACGATGTTAAATTTACCCCGTTCAGGTATATACCCTCGAACATTCTCTCAGATTTCACCTATTCAGGAAGCGTCGAAGGACCTTTGAACAGAATGGAAGTAGGTTCCAGGAAAAGATTAAAATTGAACTCAGAATGGAGTTTACTTTCGCTAAATTTGCCCAAATTTAAAGTAAATATTGGGTTTTTCTTTAGTTTAGACTTACATGTATATCAAGATATAGTTTGTGTATATATAACGTTTTGATCTGAGAAGCTTCCCTAGAATCTCCGTATAATATGCTTAATTTTCCGTATAATATGCTTTATTTGTATAGCATTTAAAAACTGGAGCACGTATAAGGTAATTGCATATACATTATGCATGTTTATGAGAATTGAATCAATAGTGACCATGCCAATCTTTTTTTGTAATTCAGAAGTTCAATTTTGCAAACTATAAACTTCTTTGAACTATGCAGTTTAGTTACTACAGCATCATTGTGGCTTGTGTCATTGATTGTTGAATCTTCCCAGAAATGCTTTTAATCTTTAAAGAGTTAATTTTGAAGATTTTTTTCTTGATGAGGTCGGTATGGAAATAATTTAACCAATGTCAATTTTGGATGCCTTTATGAGTAATGAAAATACCACCTGTGTAGCTCAAGAGTACATACTTACAGGAGTTAAAATGCTAAAAGGTGCTGCTGCTGTTTGCACCGAATGGCTAAAAAAAGCCCAGATGTGTGATCTACAGATAATTTCTCAAATGAGGTACGCGTTTATGACCTCTGGTTAATAGTAACATTAACCATTGTTATACGGAAAATTAAGCATATTATACGGAGATTCTAGGGAAGCTTCTCAGATCAAAACGTTATGTATACACAAACCATTAACCATTGTTGGCAGAATACATGACAGATTTCATCCCGCTCCCACATTTTACCTTTCACATTCTTCAAAGACTGATTTTTTAATGGTCTAGTTGACATAGAATATTATGTTTCAGGTGTACGACGTAACGATTCTACATTGATATATTTTACCATGTGATTACCACATGTTTAGTAACTCGAAGACTGATTCTTTGCTTGAAAAATGAGTCAAATTATTTGAAGAGGTCAATGTGAGTGTTTAGTACCTACATTTTTACATAGAAATTGTGTTTTAGCATGTGTTTTCAATCATATGTAGCTCATAAGGATGTAAATATTTAACTTGGTTTTGGATATATACACTTCAGAGGAACAGAGTGACTGAGGTTATTATTTTGTTAGTATATTGGCTATTTTCCAGGTCATGTTGGTGATAGGCTTTCCATTTCCTGTTGTGACATGTTGGTAATAATTTTCAGACTGCTCAGGAAGCCAGATTTGATCTCTGTGGTGAGTCGGATATCAAAGCAATATCCTATGGGGTTTGGCCACTATCACTGCTTTGTAGAACTTTCAGCTAAGTTTCTAGTCAAACTTGTCAGCAAGAATTTAAAATGTATAATATGACATAATGTGCATTAATATTTATTGAGTGAATTCTATGATTCAGAATCTTTCCTAAGTGTCTTTTGTGAATTATCTAAATTCTCACACCAACTCCATGAAGTAGGTAATTTCCAGTTTTGCCATTATACAAATCTGGAAAGTAAGGCATAGGGGATTTAAACTTGCCCAAGGTCTCAGAAAGTGTCAGAACTGAGACTGAAGCCTGGCAGGATGATTTCAGAGTTCTTGCTCTGAATGGCTGCACTATATTGTAGATAAGACTAGTCAAAATGCTAGAAGGAAAGATAGGATGAGGGAGATGCCACCATAGGTTCATTTGTTTTTTTCAACTATAAAAATAATGTAAAATTACAGAAACTCTGAAAAATCTTTTTTTTTTTTTGGTCTTTAAAACTCTTATCCTACTACTATAATGAACTCTTTCTTGGTGCTTCTTTAACTATGAAACCTTTTACTGGACTTGTGTTCTGTGCGCATACTCACCATCTCCAAATGTATTTGTTGCCTTTTTGGTTCCATAGTTTGATTCATGCCTGTACTTTTGCTTCGATTAACCTCTTCTCCCATCTCCATTCCATAAAATCTCACTTACCTTTTAAGGTCCAGCCCAAGTGTGTCTCTTCCAAAGAAGGCTTCTCATCATCAAGTACAGCAGGCGGTGGTCTTTTCTATGAGCTTTTATAACAATTCATGTGTTTTCTGTGACATCTGTCATGTATTGTCTTTTATTATATAGGTATTTAGTAATTTATAGGAAAACATCATCTCTTCGAGGACAGTATATGAAGTAACTTATACTGAAGTCTACTGAAAGCTGTTAGCCCTATAGAAATATGGTGTCATTAACCAATAAAAATTGTTTTTTTTAACAATTTCTGGTACATTAGTAGCTATCCTATAAATATTCATAAATTAATGATCATTGAAATTTATTGTCATTTTAATCTCAACAGTTCTTAAAATATTTATGTGAAAATGTTTTTTACAAAGGGCTAGATCAGTTTCACTTCCCTGCCATTATTGCTTTTGAGACTTTTGTCCATCTCTGTATTTGCTGTTATTTGAGATTTTCGTCTCTTTTTTCACTCAGATTGTGCCTACTTTTCGGTCAGCTCACTGGCCAGCCAGATAGCTGACATACACACCTTTAACACTTAGCCATGGTCCTCAGCCCTAACCAGTCTTCTTTACGAGAGAAGCAAAACTTTGTTGGGAGCTATGAAAAATCAGTGTACTACTTCAGGCTGTCAGTCCCTTATTCACCCATTTCCAAGGTCTTCCTATTTCTATTCCTCACTCCTCCTACCCCCTGAATTCTGGTGGTGTATTAAGTGTTTGCAGTTTGGAGGCTAGATTGGTGTACTGAAGTTACGTTCACTTCGTTGTAGTCTGGCCTTGAGTAGGACTAAACTTGGATGTATAATCCTGCGATTGGAAAGAACACTCTGTTTCTGAGCCTTTTAAGCTATAGGAGACTAAAATTTGTTTCTTCCACCTGTTTTGAATTAACTAGTCATGTCAGAAACTTAGTGGATATCTTAGATTTCTTCTTCACTCTTCCCCACGTTTTAAATGTTGCTTCATTTTAAATATTTCTCAAAACTTTTTGTACTCCTCCGTGTTGCTATGTCTTAGTTCATTGTGCCTTCACTATCTTATATTTAGAATTGTTCAAGCATCTACTAATAAGGATCACCTAACTCCTCTTCCTACCATTAGCCTTTCAGTCTCTTGCCCTTCTAATCTATCTTCCACAGTGCTGCTAGCACAGGCCTGCTAAAATTCATATCTGATTATGTGGTTTCTCTTTTAAAACTCTTAATGGTTTCCCATATGTGTAAATGAGATAATAAGTTCCTTAGCATGACATACGAGCCCCTCCCTTCTTGATCTGCCTTATATTCACCTCTCCAGCTACTCTCTAGTACCCTACCTCTTCCATTAGCTCTACCCAATCAGGTTTCGTTACTATGCTGCTCTGTTTTTGCACATATTTTTTTTGACTGTATTGACTTTTCACCTCATAGTTAGCGTAGTCAACTCATCCTAATCATTCAATACTCAGCTAAAACCTTCCCTCTATTACAGTGTTTACAGACTTTCCTAGACAATGTGCTTATTCCTTTTCAGTATTATAAAATACCTGTGTATACCTCTCCCATGGTACTTATCATACCATAGTGTAGTTATTTTTATGTCTTTTCTCTTTTACTGCCTTGGGAATAGGGATCATATCTTATTCATTATCCTAGCACATGGCTTTGTGCCTGGTATATCTAGGTGCTCAGTAATGTTTGTTGAATAAATTAATAAGTGACTCTGAAAACTAACATTGGCTATTAGGTAGATGGTGATTCTGTAAACTCATATAAGGAGAGTAGGAGGACAAGCAGGTTTGGAGAAAATATTCAGTTTTGGTCTGTTTGAATTTAAATTATTATACAACCTCCAAAGAGAAATGTAGCATTAATTTGTTAAGCATTTGTTATTCATTCATATTATAAATATAAATTTCATAGATATAGACAAGATTATTCTAAGATTTATATGGATAGGTAAAGGAACTAGAATAGCTAAAAGAGTTTTGAATAATAAGAAAGTGTGAGAAGTCAATGTATCCAATTTCAAAATATTATAGAGCTACAGTAATCAAGGCTGGTATTGCTGTAGGTATAGACACATAGATAAGTGGAACAGAACAGAGAATTCTGAAAAGGACTCACATAAATATGCCCAACTAGTTTTTGATAGGGGCACGAGATCAATTCAGTGGAAGGAAGATAAGCATAGTCTGTAAAGGAATAATTGATAAATTGAACCTCATCAAAATTAAATGCTTTTGCTCTGTTATAGACCCTGTTAAAAGGAAGAAAATCAAGCTACAGACTGGGAGAAAATATTTACAAACATCTGACAAAGGATTAGTGTCTAGAACATATATTCTAAAATATCAAACAGCATTTAAAAAGCCATCTAATTAGAAAATGGGCAAAAGATACGAACAGTCATTTTACTGAAGAAAATACGCAGATAGCAAATAAGCACATAAAAAGGTCTTCAACATCATTAACCATTAGGGAAATGCAAATTAAAACAATGAAACATCACTACCCACCTATCAGAATGGCTAAAATTAAAAATAGTGACAACACTGAGAGCTGGTAAGGATGTGGAGAAACCAGAGCACTCATACATTGTTGGTTGTAATGTAAAATTGGCAGTTTTTAAAAAAACTAAACGGGCAGTTACCATATGGCTCACCTATTTTACTCCTTGTCTTTTATTCCAGAGAAATGAACACTTACTTTCACACACACATACAAAACCTGTACGTGGGTATTTATAGCAGCTTTATTCATAATAGCCAAAACCTAGAAAAGAGCCAGATATTCTTCAGTGAGTGAATGGTAAAAAAAAACTGTGGTACATTCATACCATTCAACACTACTCAGCAATAAAAAGGAAGAAACTATTGATACCATAAACAGGATGAATCTCTAGAGAATTAGTAACATACTGTATGATTTTATTTATATGACAGTTTTCAAATAGCAAATTTATAGAAATAGAAAGGATTATGGGTTACCAGGGAATATGGAAGGGCTGGGAGGGGGCTAGAAGAATGTGGGTGTGGCTATAAAAGGGCGACAGGGGAGATCCTCCTAGTGATGGAAATGTCCTGTGTCTTAACTGGATGTCGATATCCTGATCATGATATTGTACTATAGTTTTACAAGTTATCATTGGTTACTGAATAAAGGGTACAAGGATCTCTCCATTATTTATTATAATGCACATGAAATCACAATTTTTTTCAAAATAAGTTTAATTAGAAAAAAAATTGAACACATAATATGTGCCAAGTATTATGCTAACTATCGAGTATCTATGTTGAGCAAAAATTGATGCAGTAACAGACCTCATGATGCCTTCTAGAAGCAAAGGTGGATGCTAATGAAATAATCACATAAATAAGTATAATATTACAACTGTGATGAGTGCTTAAAAGGAGAAGAGATGTAAAGACTGTATTGAAAA